>NC_054491.1:48680732-48683232 GCF_017639515.1 Carcharodon carcharias | reverse complement strand
CACAAACACACATACACACACCTTTACCAATGCACCCTCTGCTGGATACTCTCAGAATCACACACACACACACACACACACACATATTTACCAATGCACCTCCTGCTGGATACACTCAGAATCACACACACTCACACACACACACACCCACACACACACACACACACACACACACACACACACACACACAGCTTTACCAAAGCAGCCTCTGCTGCATACTCTCAGAATCACACACATACTCATACACACACACAGAGCCACACCTTTACCAATGCACCCTCTGCTGTATTCTCACAGAATGACACACACACACACAGACACAAACACACCTTTACAAATGCACCCTCTGCTGGATACTCTCAGAATCACACACACACACGCACACACACACACACACAAACACACACACACACACACACCTTTACCAATGCAACCTCTGCTGCATACCCTCAGAATCACGCACATACTCATACACAAACACACACAGAGACACCTTTACCAATTCACCCTCTGCTGGATACTCACAGAATCAGACACACACACACACACACACACAAACGACAACACCTTTACCTCTGCACTCTCTGCTGGATACACTCAGAATCACACACACACACACAATCAAACACACACACACACACACACACAACTTTACCAATGCGCCCTCTGCTGGATACTATCAGAAACACACACACACACATTCACACACACACACACACACAACTTTACACATGCACCCTCTGCTGGATACTCTCAGAATCACACACACCAACACACACACACATACCTTTACCAATGCAGCCTCTGCTGGATACTCTCAGAATCATGCACACACACACACACACTCACACACATCTTTACCAATTCACCCTCTGGATGCTGGATACTCCAAGACTCACACACACACTCATACACACACACACATAGACACAGCTTTACTAATGCACCCTCTGCTGTATTCTCACAGAATCACACACACTCACACACACACACACACACACACACACACACACACACACACACCTTTACCAATACACCCTCTGCTGGATACTCCCAGAATCACACACACATTCATACACACACACACATAGACAAACCTTTACCAATGCACCCTCTGCTGGATGCTCACAGAATCAGACACACACACACACACACATACACACACACAAACACGCACACATGGTTATGAATGCATCCTCTGCTGCAAAGTCTCAGAATCACACACACATACACACACTCACGCACACACACACACACACACAAACACACACACACACACACACATACACAATCGTTTACCAATGTACCCTCTGCTGGATACTCTCAGAATAGAACACACACACACACACACATAACTTTACCAATGTACTCTCTGCTGGATACACTCAGAACCACACACACACACACACACAGACACCTTTACCAATGCACCCTCTGCTGCATACTCTCAGAATCAGACAAATACTCATATACACACACACAGACACACATTTAGCAATGCACCCTCTGCTGGATTCTCACAGAATCACACACACACACACACACACAAACACACACACACACACACACACATTTACCAATATACCCTCTGCTGCATACTTTCAGAATCACACAGACACACACACACACACCTTTAACAATGCACCTCCTGCTGGATACACTCAGATTCACACACACTCACACACACACACACAGACACACACACACCTTTACCAATGCACCCTCTGCTGCATACTCTCAGAATCACACACATACTCATATACACACACACAGACACACATTTACCAATGCACCCTCTGCTGGATTCTCACAGAATCACACACACACGCACACACTCACAAACACACACACACCGTTATGAATGCATCCTCTGCTGCATAGTCTCAGAATCACACACACATACAAACACTCACGCACACACACAGACATTTAGCAGTGCACCCTCTGCTGGATACTCTCAGATTAATTCACATACACACACACAGACACACACGCACACAAACACACACATACACACTCCTTTACCAATGCACCCTCTGCTGGATACTCTCAGAATAACACACACACACACACACTCACGCATGCCTTTACCAATGTACCCTCTGCTGGATACATTCAGAATCACACACACACACACACACCAGCACACACATACATACACCTTTACCAATGCACCCTCTGCTGGATACATGCAGAATCACACACACTCACACACAAACACACACACAACTTTACCAATGCAGCCTCTGCTGCATACTCTCAGAATCAAACACATACTCATACACATCCACACAGACACACCTTTACCAATGCACCCTCTGCTGGATTCTCGCAGAACCACACACACACACACACACACACACACACACACACACAAACACACGCACACACACCTGTACTTTTGCACCCTCTGCTGCATTCTCCCAGAATCACACACATACTCATACACAAACACACCGACACACTTTTACCAATTCACCCTCTGCTGGATACTCACAGA
>NC_054491.1:48651128-48653628 GCF_017639515.1 Carcharodon carcharias | reverse complement strand
ACACACCTTTATGAATGCATCCTCTGCTGCAGAGTCTCAGAATCACACACACATACATACTCACGCACACACACCCACCTTTACCAGTGCACCGTCTGCTGGATACTCTCAGATTAATACACATGCACAAACACACACACACACACACACATACACACTCCTTTACCAATACACCCTCTGCTGGATACTCTCAGAATAACAGACACACATACACACTCACCCATACCTTTACCAAGGTACCCTGCGCTGGATACACTCAGAATCACACACACACACACACACACACACACACACACACATACACACACCTTTAACAATGCACCCTCTGCTGGATACTCTCAGAATCTCACACACACACACACACACACCTTTAAAAATGCACCTCCTGCTGCATTCTCTCAGAATCTCACACATACTCATACGCACACAAACAGACACACCTTTACCAAAGCACCCTCTGCTGGATACTCTCAGAATCACACACACACACACATACAAAAGAACACACCTTTACCATTGCATCCTCTGCTGCATTCTCTCAAAATCACACACACACACAAACACACATACACACACCTTTACCAATGCACCCTCTGCTGGATAATCTCAGAATCACACACACACTCAAACACACACACACACATCTTTACCAATGCACCTCCTGCTGGATACACTCAGAATCACACACACACACACACAAACACACACACACACACACACAAACCTTTACCAATGCACCCTCTGCTGGATACTCTCAGAATCACACACACACAAACACACAGACACACACACACACCTTTACCAATGCAACCGCTGCTGGATAATCTCAGAATCACACACACACTCACACACACACACACCTTTACCAATGCACCTCCTACTGGATACACTCAGGATCACACACACACACGCTCACACGCACTCACTCACACCTTTACCAATGCACGCTCTGCTGGATACTCTCAGAATCACACACACCCACACACACACACACACACACACAGACACACAAACACAAAGATTTACCAATGCACACTCGGCTGGATAATCTCAGAATCACACACACACACACACACACACACACACACACACACACTTTTACCCATGCACCCTCAGCTGGATACTCTCAGAATCATGCATACCCACACACACACTCACACACACCTTTATCAGTTCACCCTCTGGTCGGTGGTAACTCCCAGAATCACACGCACACTCATAAACACACACACATAGACACACCTTTACCAAAGCACCCTCTGCTTGATTTTCACAGAATCACACACACACACATAACTTTACCAATGCACCCTCTGCTGGATACTCTCAGAATCATGCACACACACACACACACACTCAGGCACACCTTTACCAATTCACCCTCTGGCCGGAGGATACTCCCAGAATCACACAGACACTCATACACACGCACAAACATAGACACACCTTAACCAATGCACCCTCTGCTGGATTCTCACAGAATCACACACACACACACACACACACACACACACTCACAAACACACACACACCATTACGAATGCATCCTCTGCTGCATAGTCTCAGAATCACACACACATACACAAACCCACGCACACACACCCACATTTACCAGTGCACCCTCTGCTGGATACTCTCAGATTAATACACATACACACACACACACACACACACACACACACACACACACACATACACACTCCTTTACCAATGCACCCTCTGCTGGATACTCTCAGAATAACACACACACATACACACTCAAACATACCTTTAACAATGTACCCTGTGATGGATACACTCAGAATCACACACACACACCCACACATACATACACACACACACAAACACACACAGACACACCTTTAACAATGCACCCTCTGCTGGATAAACTCAGAATCAAATGCACAGGATACACACACACAAACACACAAACATATACAAACACCTTTAACAATGCACCCTTCGCTGGATACACTTATAATTACACACACACACACACACGCACACACACATACACACACACACACCTTTACCAATGCACCCTCTGCTGGATACTCTCAGAATCACACACACACACACACACACTCACAAATACCTTAACCAATACATCCTCTGCTGGATACTCGCAGAATCACACGCACACACACAAACACACACACACACACACACACACACACACACAGACACACTCACCTTTACCAATGCACCCTCTGCTGGATACTCTCAGAATCACACACACACACACACACACACACACCCTTACCAATGCTCCATCTGCTGCATACTCTCAGAATCACACACATACTCATACACACTCACAAAGAACACACCTTAACCAACGCACCCTCTGCTGGATACTCTCAAAATCACACACACACACACACACACACACACACACACACACACTCACACACACACACTTCTTTACCAATGCACCCTCTGCTGGATACTCTCAGAATCACAAACACACGCACACACTCTCAAATATCGTTACCAATAC
>NC_054491.1:48638628-48646128 GCF_017639515.1 Carcharodon carcharias | reverse complement strand
ACATTTACCAATGCACCCTATGCTGGATACTCTCAGAATCACACAGACACACACACATCTTTACTAATGCACCCTCTGCTGGATACTTTCAGAAACACACTCACAGACACACACACCACAAACAGACACACACACACACATTTACTAATGCACACTCTGCTGGATACTCTCAGAAACACACACACACACACACACACACACACACGCACCTTTATCAATGCACCCTATGCTGGATGCTCTCAGAAACAAACACACACATACGCACAACTTTACCAATGCACCCTCTCCTGGATAATCTCAGAATCACACAAACACACACACACACACCTTTACCAATGCACCCTCTGCTGGATACCGTCAGAATCAAAAACACAGCACACACACACACACATACACAAACACCTTTACCAATACACCCTCTGCTGGATACACTCAGAATCACACACACACAAACACACACACACACACACGCACACACACACACACCCCGTTACCAATGCACCCTCTGCTTGTTAGTCTCTGAATCGCACAGACATACACACACACAAAAACACACAAACCTTTACCAATGCAGCCTCTGCTGGATACTCTCAGAAACACACCCACCCACACACACACAAACACACTTACCAATGCACCCTCTGGCTGATACTCTCAAAAACACACACGCACTCACACGCACACATGCACACACACACACACACATTTACCAATGCATCCTCTGCTGGATACTCTCAGAATCACACACACACACACACACGCACACACACACACATTTACCAATGCACCCTATGCTGGATACTCTCAGAATCACACAGACACACACACATCTTTACTAATGCACCCTCTGCTGGATACTTTCAGAAACACACTCACAGACACACACACCACAAACAGACACACACACACACATTTACTAATGCACACTCTGCTGGATACTCTCAGAAACACACACACACACACACACACACACACGCACCTTTATCAATGCACCCTATGCTGGATGCTCTCAGAAACAAACACACACATACGCACAACTTTACCAATGCACCCTCTGCTGGATACTCTCAGAATCACAAACACACGCACACACTCTCAAATATCGTTACCAATACACCCTCTGCTGGATAATCGCAGAATCACATGCACACACACAACAACTTTACCAATGCACCCCCTGCTGGATACTCGCAGAATCACACTCACACACACGCACACACACACACACACACATATACACACTCCTTAACCAATACACCTTCTGCTGGATACTCGCAGAATCACACGCACACACATACGCACACACACACATCTTTACGAATGCACCCTCTGCTGGATACTCTCAAAATCACACACACACACACACACACACATCCTCACACAAACCTTTACCAATACACCCTCTGCTGGATACTCTCAGAATCTCACGCACACACATGCACACACACACACGCACACACAGACATTTACCAATGCACCCTCTGCTGGATACTCTCAGAATCATACACACACAAACACACACACACACTCCCACACATACCTTTACCAATGTACACTCTGCGGGATACACTCAGAATCACACACACACAAACACACACACACACAAACACACACACACACACACACACCTTACCAATGCTCCCTCTGCTGGATACTCTCAGAACCACACACATACACACAAACACACAGATTTACCCATGCAGCCTCTGCTGGATACTCTCAGAATCACACACACACACACACACACACACACACACCTTTACCAATGCACCCTCTGCTGGGTACTTTCAGAATCAGAAACACACACAAACACACACACACAAATACAGACACACACGCACACACACACCTTTACAAATGCACCCTCTGCTGCTTACTCTCAGAATCACAGACATACTCATGCACACTCACACAGACACGCCTTAATCAATGCACCCTCACAGAATCATTCACACACGCACACACACACACACACCTTTATGAATGCACCCTCTGCTGGATACTCTCAGAATCACACAGACACACACACACACACAAACATGCACCCTCCTTTACCAATAAACACTCTGCTATATACTCTCAGAATCACACATACACTCACACACTCACAAATACCTTTACCAATACACCCTCTTCTGGATACTCGCAGAATCACACGCACACACACAACACCTTTACCAATACACCCACTGCTGGATACTCGCAGAATCACACGCACACATACACACACACACACACACGCACACACACACACACACGCACACCTTTACCAATGCACCTGCTGCTGGATACTTTCAGAATCACACACACACACAGACACCCGCACCCACCTTTACTAATGCAACCTCTGCTGGATACTCTCAGAAACACACACACACAGACACACACACACTCACATACACATACATTTACCAAAAAACCTCTGCTGGATACTCTCAGAAGCAGACCCACCCACACATACACACAAACACACTTACCAATGCACCCTCTGCCTGATACTCTCAAAAAAACACAAGCACTCACACACACACACACACACACCTTTACCAATGCACCTCCTGCTGGATACAATAAGAATCACACACACACACACACACACACACACACACGCACACACACACATTCACCAATGCAACCTCTGCTGCATACTCTCAGAATCACAGACATAATCATGCACTCTCACACAGACACGCCTTAACCAATGCACCCTCTGCTGGATACTCACAGAATCATTCACACACGCAAACACACACACACACCTTTATGAATGCACGCTCTACTGGATACTCTCAGAATCAAACAAACACACACACGCACACAAACATGCACACTCCTTTACCAAGGCACCCTCTGCTGGATACTCTCATAATCACACACACACGCACATACTGACAAATACCTTTACCAATACACACTCTTCTGGATACTCGCAGAATCACACGCACACACACAACACCTTTACCAATACACCATCTGCTGGATACTCGCAGAATCACACGCAAACACATTAACACACACATACACACAATCCTTTACCAATGCACCCGCTGCTGGATACTCTCAGAATCACACACACACACACACACACACACACACATACACACACCTTTACCAATGCAACCTCTGCTGTATACTCTCAGAAACACACCCACCCACAGACACACACAAACACACTTACCAATGCACCCTCTGCCTGATACTCTCAAACACACACACACACACACACACACACACACACGCACACAAACACACACACACACCTTTACCAATGCACCTCCTGCTGGATACAATAAGAATCACACATACTCACACACAAACACACACACACACACACACACACACACACCCTTACCAATGCTCCCTCTGCTGCAATCTCCCAGAATCACACACATACTCAGACACACACACACAGACACACCTTTACCAATGCACCCTCTGCTGGATTCGCACAGAATCACACACACACACACACACACCTTTACGAATGAACCCTCTGCTGCATAACTCAGAATCACACACATACTCATACAATAACACACAGAAACACCTCTAACAATGCACCCTCTGCTGGATACTAAAAGAATCACACACACACACACACACATACTCACACAAACCTTTACCAATACACCCTCTGCTGGATACCCTCAGAATCACATACACACGCACACAAACACACACACACCCACACACACACACCCTTTTACCAATGCACCGTCTGCTGGATACTCTCAGAATCACACAAACACACAGACCCGCACCCACCTTTCCCCATGCACCCACTGCTGGATACTCTCAGAATCACACACACACACACACAAACACACATACACACACACAAAAACACACACTCACACACAAATACACACGCCTTTACCAATGCACCCTCTCCTGGATACTCTCAGAATCGCGCACACACACACACACACACACACTCACACATACCTTTACCAATGTAAACTCTGTTGGATACAGTCAGAATCACACACAGACAAACACACACACACACACACACACATACATTTACCAATGCACCCTCTGCTGGATACTTTCAGAATCAAGCACACACACACACACACACCTTTACCAATGCAACTGCTGCTGGATACTCTCAGAATCACACACACACTCACACACACAAACACCTTTACCAATGCACCTCCTACTGGATTATCTCAGAATCACACACACACACGCACACACGCACGCACTCACACCTTTACCAATGCACGCTCTGCTGGATAATCTCAGAATCACACACACCCACACACACACACACACACAGACAGACAAACACAAAGATTTACCAATGCACCCTCTGCTGGATACTCTCAGAATCACACACACACACACACACACACTCACCTTTACCAATGCACCCTCTGCCGGGTACTCTCAGTATCACAAACACACACACACAGACACGCCTTAATCAATGCACCCTCTGCTGAATACTCTCAGAATCACACACACACACACACACACAAACACACACACACACACACACACACACTCCTTTACCAATGCACCCTCTGATGGATACTCACAGAATCACACACACACGCACTCACTCTCAAATATCGTTACCAATACACCCTCTGCTGGATACTCGCAGAATCACACGCACACAAACAACATCTTTACCAATGCACCCTCTGCTGGATGCTCGCAGAATCTCTCACACACACACACACACACACACACACTCACACATACACACTCCTTTACCAATACACCCTCTGCTGGATACTCGCAGAATCACACGCACACAAACAACAACTTTACCAATGCACCCTCTGCTGGATACTCGCAGAATCTCACACACACACACACACACACACACTCACACATACACACTCCTTTACCAATACACCCTCTGCTGGATACTCGCAGAATCACACGCACACACATACACACACACACACACCTTTATGAATGCACCCTCTGCTGGATACTCTCAGAATCACACCCACACACACATCCTCACACAAACCTTTACCAATATACCCTCTGCTGGATATTCTCAGAATCTCACACACACACACACACACACACACACACACACACACACATATACACACGCCTTTACCAATGCGCCCTCTGCAGGATACTCTCAGAATCATACACAAACACACACACTCCCACGCATACCTTTGCCAATGTACCCTCTGCTTGATACACTCAGAATCACACACACACACAGACACACACCTTACCAATGCTCCCTCTGCTGGATACTCTCAGAATCACACGCACACACACAAACACACAGATTTACCAATGCAGCCTCTGCTGGATACTCTCAGAATCACACACACACACACACACACAAACACACACACACACACCGTTACCAATGCACCCTCTGCTGCATACTCTCAGAATCACAGACATACTCATGCACACTCACACAGACACGCCTTCACCAATGCACCCTCTGCTGGATACTCACAGAATCTTTCACACACGCAAACACACACACACACACCTTTATGAATTCAGCCTCTGTTGGATACTGTCAGAATCACACAGACACACACACACACACAAACATGCACACTCCTTTACCAATGCACCCTCTGCTGGATACTCTCAGAATCACACACACACGCACATACTCACAAATACCTTTAGCAATACACCCTCTTCGATATACACACACACACACACGCACACACTCAACACCTTTACCAATACACCCTCTGATGGATACTCGCAGAATCACACACACACATACATACACACACACACACACACACACACACACACACACACCTTTACCAATGCACCCGCTGCTCGATACTCTCAGAATCACACACACACACACACCCGCAACCACCTTTACTAATGCACGCTCTGCTGGATACTCTCAGAAACACACACACACACACACACACATACACGCACTTTTACCAATGCAACCTCTGCTGGATACTCTCAGAAACACACCCACCCACACACACACAAACACACTTACCAATGCACCCTCTGGCTGATACTCTCAAAAACACACACGCACTCACACGCACACACGCACACACACACACACACATTTACCAATGCATCCTCTGCTGGATACTCTCAGAATCACACACACACACACACGCACACACACACACATTTACCAATGCACCCTATGCTGGATACTCTCAGAATCACACAGACACACACACATCTTTACTAATGCACCCTCTGCTGGATACTTTCAGAAACACACTCACAGACACACACACCACAAACAGACACACACACACACATTTACTAATGCACACTCTGCTGGATACTCTCAGAAACACACACACACACACACACACACACACGCACCTTTATCAATGCACCCTATGCTGGATGCTCTCAGAAACAAACACACACATACGCACAACTTTACCAATGCACCCTCTCCTGGATAATCTCAGAATCACACAAACACACACACACACACCTTTACCAATGCACCCTCTGCTGGATACCGTCAGAATCAAAAACACAGCACACACACACACACATACACAAACACCTTTACCAATACACCCTCTGCTGGATACACTCAGAATCACACACACACAAACACACACACACACACCCGCACACACACACACACCCCGTTACCAATGCACCCTCTGCTTGTTAGTCTCTGAATCACACAGACATACACACACACAAAAACACACAAACCTTTACCAATGCAGCCTCTGCTGGATACTCTCAGAATCGCACACACACACACACACACACACACACACACACACACACACACACACGCCTTTACCATTGCACCCTCTGCTGGATACTCTCAGAATCTCTCACACACACACACACACACACACACACCTTTAAAAATGCACCTCCTGCTGGATACTCTCAGAATCACACACACTCACACACACACGCACGCACACACACACACACCTTTTCTAATGCAGCCTCTGCTGCTCACTCTCAGAATCTCACACATACTCATACGCACAGAAACAGACACACCTTTACCAAAGCACCCTCTGCTGGATACTCTCAGAATCACACACACACACACATACAAAAGAACACACCTTTACCATTGCACCCTCTGCTGCATTCTCTCAGAATCACACACACACACAAACACACATACACACACCTTTACCAATGCACCCTCTGCTGGATAATCTCAGAATCACACACACACTCACACACACACACACACACACACATCTTTACCAATGCACCTCCTGCTGGATACACTCAGAATCACACACACTCACACACACACAGAACTTTACCAATTCAACATCTGCTGGATACTCTCAGAATCACACACACACACACACACACACACACACACACACACCTTTACCAATGCAGCCGCTGCTGGATACTCTCAGAATCACACACACACTCACACACACACACACCTTTTCCAATGCACCTCCTACTGGATACATTCAGAATCACACACACACACGCACACACGCACTCACTCACACCTTTACCAATGCACGCTCTGCTGGATACTCTCACATT
>NC_054491.1:48628628-48631128 GCF_017639515.1 Carcharodon carcharias | reverse complement strand
CACACACACACCCCTTTACCAATGCACCCTCTGCTTGTTAGTCTCAGAATCACACACACATAAACACACACAAAAACACACAAACCTTTAATAATGCACCCTCTGCTGGATACACTCAGAATCACACACACACACACACACACACACACACACACACACACACACAAACCTTTACCAATGCACCCTCTGCTGGATACACTCAGAATCTCTCTCACACACACACACACCTTTAAAAATGCACCTCCTGCTGGATACACTCAGAATCACACACACTCACACACACACACACACACACACACACACACACACACACACACACACACACACACCTTTACCAATGCAGCCTCTGGTGCATACTCTCAGAATCACACACATACTCATACGCACACAAACAGACACACCTTTACCAAAGCACCTACTGCTGGATACTCTCAGAATCACACACACACACACATACACACACACACAACTTTACCATTGCACCCTCTGCTGCATACTCTCAGAATCACACACACACACAAACACACATACAAACACCTTTACCAATCCACCCTCTGCTGGATACTCTCAGAATCACACAGACACTCACACACACACACACATCTTTACCAATGCACCTCCTGCTGGATACACTCAGAATCACACACACTCACGCACACACACACACACACACAGCTTTACCAAAGCAGCCTCTGCTGCATACTCTCAGAATCACACACACACTCACACACACCTTTAGCAATTCACCCCCTGGCCGGTGGATACTCCCAGAATCACACGCACACTCATACACACGCACACACATAGACACACCTTTACCAATGCACCATCTGCTGGATTCTCACAGAATCACACACACACACACACACACAAACACACACACACCTTTATGAATGCATCCTCTGCTGCAGAGTCTCAGAATCACACACACATACATACTCACGCACACACACCCACCTTTACCAGTGCACCGTCTGCTGGATACTCTCAGATTAATACACATGCACAAACACACACACACACACACACATACACACTCCTTTACCAATACACCCTCTGCTGGATACTCTCAGAATAACAGACACACATACACACTCACCCATACCTTTACCAAGGTACCCTGCGCTGGATACACTCAGAATCACACACACACACACACACACACACACACACACACATACACACACCTTTAAAAATGCACCCTCTGCTGGATACTCTCAGAATCTCACACACACACACACACACCTTTAAAAATGCACCTCCTGCTGCATTCTCTCAGAATCTCACACATACTCATACGCACACAAACAGACACACCTTTACCAAAGCACCCTCTGCTGGATACTCTCAGAATCACACACACACACACATACAAAAGAACACACCTTTACCATTGCATCCTCTGCTGCATTCTCTCAAAATCACACACACACACAAACACACATACACACACCTTTACCAATGCACCCTCTGCTGGATAATCTCAGAATCACACACACACTCAAACACACACACACACATCTTTACCAATGCACCTCCTGCTGGATACACTCAGAATCACACACACACACACACACACAAACACACACACACACACAGAACTTTACCAATGCACCCTCTGCTGGATACTCTCAGAATCACACACACACACACAAACACACACACACGCACACACACACACACACACCTTTACCAATGCAACCGCTGCTGGATAATCTCAGAATCACACACACACTCACACACACACACACCTTTACCAATGCACCTCCTACTGGATACACTCAGGATCACACACACACACACACACACGCACTCACTCGCACCTTTACCAATGCATGCTCTGCTGGATACTCCAGAATCACACACACCCACACACACACACACACACACACAGACACACAAACACAAAGATTTACCAATGCACACTCGGCTGGATAATCTCAGAATCACACACACACACACACACACACACACACACACACACACACACCTTTACCAATGCACCCTCTGCTGCATACTCTCAGGATCACACACATACTCATACACACTCACACAGATCGTTACCAATACACCCTCTGCTGGATACTCGCAGAATCACACGCACACAAACAACAACTTTACCAATGCACCCTCTGCTGGATACTCACAGAATCTCACACACACACACACACACACACACACACACACACACACACACACACATACACAATCCTTTACCAATACACCCTCTGCTGGATACTCGCTGAATCACATGCACACACATACACACACACACACACCTTTACGAATGCACCCTCTTTTGGATACTCTCAGAATCACACCCACACACGCATCCTCACACAAACCTTTACCAATACACCCTCTGCTGGATATTCTCAGAATCTCACGCACACACACACACACACACACACACACACACACACACACACACATATACACACGCCTTTACCAATGCACCCTCTGCTGGATACTCTCAGAATCATACACAAACACACACACA
>NC_054491.1:48598628-48603628 GCF_017639515.1 Carcharodon carcharias | reverse complement strand
ATAGACACAGAATCAGACACACACACACACACACACACACACACACACACAAACAAACAAACGCCAACACATTTACCAATGCACTCTCTGCTGGATACACTCAGAATCGCACACACACAAACACACACACACACACCTTTACCAATGCGCCCTCGGCTGGATACTATCAGAAACAGACACACACACACACACACACACCACACAACTTTACCAATGCACCCTCTGCTGGATACTCTCAGATTCGCAAACACCCACCCACACACACATACCTTTACCAATGCAGCCTCTGCTGGATACTCTCAGAATCACGCACACACACACACACACACTCACACACATCCTTACCAATTCACCCCCTGGCCGGTGGATACTCCCAGAATCATAGACACACTCATACACACGCACACACATAGACACACCTTTACCAATGCACCATCTGCTGGATTCTCACAGAATCACACACACACACACACACACACACACAAACACACACACACCGTTATGAATGCATCCTCTGATGCATAGTCTCAGAATCACACACACATACACACACTCACGCACACACACCCACCTTTACCAGTGCACCGTCTGCTGGATACTCTCAGATTAATACACATACACAAACACACACACACACACACACACACACACACACACACACTCACACATACACACTCCTTTACCATTGCACCCTCTGCTGGATACTCTCAGAATAACACACACACATACACTCTCTCCCATACCTTTACCAATGTACTCTGCGCTGGATACACTCAGAATCACACACACACACACATACACACACACACACACACACACACACACACAGACACACCTTTACCAACGCACCCTCTGTTGTATACTCTCAGAATCACACACACACACAGACACACATACATTTACCAATACACCCTCAGCTGGAAACTCGCAGAATCACACACACACACACAAACACACAGATTTACCAATGCAGCCTCTGCTGGATACCCTCAGAATCAAACACATACTCATACACACTCACACAGACACGCCTTAACCAATGCACCCTCTGCTGGATACTCACTGAATCATTCACACACGCACACACAAACACACACACACCTTTATGAATTCACGCTCTGCTGGATATTCTCAGAATCACACAGACACATACACACACACAAACATGCACACTCCTTTACCAATGCACCCTCTGCTGTATACTCTCAGAATCACACAAACACGCACATACTCACAAATACCTTTACCAATACACCCTCTTCTGGATACTCGCAGTATCACACGCATACACACAACACCTTTACCAATACCCACCCTCTGATGGATATTCGCAGAATCACACGCACACACATACACACACACACACACACACAGACACTCACACGCACACCCCTTTACCAATGCACCCGCTGCTCGATACTCTCAGAATCACACACAAACACACACACACACCCTCACCCACCTTTACTAATGCACCCTCTGCTGGATACTCGCAGAAACACACACACACACACACACACACACACACACACACATACACACACCTTTACCAATGCAACCTCTGCTGGATACTCTCAGAAACAGACCCACCCACACAAACACACAAACGCACTTACCAATGCACCCTCTGCCTGATACTGTCAAAAAAACACACGCACTCACACACACACACACAAACACAAACACCTTTACCAATGCACCTCCTGCTGGATACACTAAGAATCACACACACACACACACACACACACACACAAATACAGACACACACGCACACACACACATTCACCAATGCACCCTCTGCTGCATACTCTCAGAATCACAGACATACTCATACACTCTCACACAGACACGCCTTAACCAATGCACCCTCTGCTGGATACTCACAGAATCATTCACACACACACAAGCACACACACACCTTTAGGAATGCACGCTCTGCTGGATACTCTCAGAATCACACAGACACACACACACACACACAAACATGCACGCTCCTTTAACAATGCACCCTCTGCTGGATACTCTCAGAATCACACACACACGCACACAATCACAAATACCTTTACAAATACACACTCTTCTTGATACTCTCAGAATCACACACACACACACAACACCTTTACCAATACACCCTCTGCTGGATACTCGCAGAATCACACGCACACTCATATACACACACATACACACACACCTTTACCAATGCGCACGCTGCTGGATACTCTCAGAATCACACACACACACACACATCCTCACCCACCTTTACTAATGCACCCTCTGCTGGATACTCTCAGAAACACACACACACACACACACACACACACACACACACACACACACACACACCCACACACACATACACACACCTTTACCAATGCAACCTCTGCTGGATACTCTCAGAAACACACCCATCCAGACACACACACAAACACAATTACCAATGCAACCTCTGCCTGATACTCTCAAAAACACACACACACACACGCACGCACACACACACACACACACACACACACACACACACACACACCTTTACCAATGCACCTCCTGCTGGATACACTAAGAATCACACATACTCACACACAAACACACACACACACACACACACACACACAAACACCCTTACCAATGCACCCTCTGCTGCAATCTCTCAGAATCACACAAATACTCAGACACACACACACAGACACACCTTTACCAATTCACCCTCTGCTGGATTCTCACAGAATCACACACACACACACACACACACACACACCTTTACCAATGAACCCTCTGCTCCATAACGCAGAATCACACACATACTCATACAATAACACACAGAAACACCTCTAACAATGCACCCTCTGCTGGATACTAACAGAATCACACACACACACACATACTCACACAAACCTTTACCAATACACCCTCTGCTGGATACTCTCAGAATCACACATACACGCACACAAACAAACACATAAACACACACACACCCTTTTACCAATGCACCGTCTGCTGGATACTCTCAGAATCACACACACACACACACACACACGCACACACCTTTACCAATGCACCCTCTGCTGGATACTCCCAGAATCACACACACACACACACACACACACACACCTTTACCAATGCGCCCTCGGCTGGATACTATCAGAAACACACACACACACACACACACACACACACCTTTACCAATGTACCCTCTGCTGGATACTCTCAGATTCGCAAACACCCACCCACA
The DNA here is from genome assembly GCF_017639515.1 of Carcharodon carcharias. Classification (NCBI taxonomy): domain Eukaryota; kingdom Metazoa; phylum Chordata; class Chondrichthyes; order Lamniformes; family Lamnidae; genus Carcharodon; species Carcharodon carcharias. Next base: position 48,600,399 of record NC_054491.1, on the reverse strand, counting down.
CACACATACCTTTACCAATGCACCCTCTGCTGGATACTCTCAGAATCATGCACACACACACACACACACTCACACACACCTTTACCAATTCACCCCCTGGCCGGTGGATACTCCCAGAATCATAGACACACTCATACACACGCACACACATAGACACACCTTTACCAATGCACCATCTGCTGGATTCTCACAGAATCACACACACACACACACACACACACACACACACACAAACACACACACACCGTTGTGAATGCATCCTCTGCTGCATAGTCTCAGAATCACACACACATACACACACTCACGCACACACACCCACCTTTACCAGTGCACCGTCTGCTGGATACTCTCAGATTAATACACATACACAAACACACACACACACACACACACACACACACACACACACACACACATACACACTCCTTTACCATTGCACCCTCTGCTGGATACTCTCAGAATAACACACACACATACACACTCACCCATACCTTTACCAATGTACCCTGCGCTGGATACACTCAGAATCACACACACACACACATGCACACACACACACACACACACACACACAGACACACCTTTACCAACGCACCCTCTGTTGTATACTCTCAGAATCACACACAGACACACACACACACACATACATTTACCAATACACCCTCTGCTGGAAACTCGCAGAATCACACACACACACACAAACACACAGATTTACCAATGCAGCCTCTGCTGGATACTCTCAGAATCAAACACATACTCATACACACTCACACAGACACGCCTTAACCAATGCACCCTCTGCTGGATACTCACTGAATCATTCAAGCACGCACACACACACACACACACACACACACCTTTATGAATTCACGCTCTGCTGGATACTCTCAGAATCACACAGACACACACACACACACAAACATGCACACTCCTTTACCAATGCACCCTCTGCTGTATACTCTCAGAATCACACAAACACGCACATACTCACAAATACCTTTACCAATACACCCTCTTCTGGATACTCGCAGTATCAGACGCACACACACAACACCTTTACCAATACACCCTCTAATGGATATTCGCAGAATCACACGCACACACATACACACACACACACACACAAACAAACACACCCCTTTACCAATGCACCCGCTGCTCGATACTCTCAGAATCACACACAAACACACACACACACCCGCACCCACATTTACTAATGCACCCTCTGCTGGATACTCGCAGAAACACACACACACACACACACACACACACACACACATACACACACCTTTACCAATGCAACCTCTGCTGGATACTCTCAGAAACAGACCCACCCACACAAACACACAAACGCACTTACCAATGCACCCTCTGCCTGATACTGTCAAAAAAACACACGCACTCACACATACACACACACGCACAAACACCTTTACCAATGCACCTCCTGCTGGATACACTAAGAATCACACACACACACACACACACACAAACACAGACACACACGCACACACACACATTCACCAATGCACCCTCTGCTGCATACTCTCAGAATCACAGACATACTCATACACTCTCACACAGACACGCCTTAACCAATGCACCCTCTGCTGGTTACTCACAGAATCATTCACACACACACAAGCACACACACACCTTTAGGAATGCACGCTCTGCTGGATACTCTCAGAATCACACAGACACACACACACACACAAACATGCACGCTCCTTTAACAATGCACCCTCTGCTGGATACTCTCAGAATCACA
>NC_054491.1:48586128-48596128 GCF_017639515.1 Carcharodon carcharias | reverse complement strand
ACACACCTTTACCAATGCACCTAATGCTGGATACTCTCAGAATCACACACACTCACACATACACACACACACACCTTTACCATTGCACCCTCTGCTGCATACTCTCAGAATCACACACACACACAGAAACACATGCACACACCTTTACCAATGCAACCTCTGCTGGATACTCTCAGAATCACACAAACACTCACACACACACACACATCTTTACAAATGCACCTCCTGCTGGATACACTCAGAATCACACACACTCACGCACACACACACACGCACAGCTTTACCAAAGCAGCCTCTGCTGCATACTCTCAGAATCACACACATACTCGTACACACACACACAGCCACACCTTTGCCAATGCACCCTATGCTGTATTCTCACAGAATGACAAACACACACAGACACACCTTTACCAATTCACCCTCTGCTGGATACTCACAGAATCAGACAGACACACACAGACACACACACACACACGCACAAACAAACAATCGCCAACACATTTACCAATGCACTCTCTGCTGGATACACTCAGAATCGCACACACACAAACACACACACACACACACACCTTTACCAATGCGCCCTCTGCTGGATACTATCAGAAACAAACACACACACACACACACACACACACCTTTACCAATGCACCCTCTGCTGGATACTCTCAGATTCGCAAACACCCACACACACACACATACCTTTGCCAATGCACCCTCTGCTGGATACTCTCAGAATCACGCACAGACACACACACACACTCACACACACCTTTACCAATTCACCCCCTGTCCAGTGGATAATCCCAGAATCATAGACACACTCATACACACGCACACACATAGACACACCTTTACCAATGCACCATCTGCTGGATTCTCACAGAATCACACACACACACACACACACACACACAAACACACACACACCGTTATGAATGCATCCTCTGCTGCATAGTCTCAGAATCACACACACATACACACACTCACGCACACACACCCACCTTTACCAGTGCACCGTCTGCTGGATACTCTCAGATTAATACACATACACAAACACACACACACACACACACACACACACACACACACACACACACACTCCTTTACCATTGCACCCTCTGCTGGATACTCTCAGAATAACACACACACATACACACTCACCCATACCTTTACCAATGTACTCTGCGCTGGATACACTCAGAATCACACACACACAGGCATACAAACACACACACACACAGACACACAGACACACCATTACCAAAGCACCCTCTGTTGTATACTCTCAGAATCACACACACACACACACACATACATTTACCAATACACCCTCTGCTGGAAACTCGCAGAATCACACACACACACACAAACGCACAGATTTACCAATGCAGCCTCTGCTGGATACTCTCAGAATCAAACACATACTCATACACACTCACACAGACAAGCCTTAACCAATGCACCCTCTGCTGGATACTCACTGAATCATTCACACACGCACACACAAACACACACACACCTTTATGAATTCACGCTCTGCTGGATACTCTCAGAATCACACAGACACACACACACACACAAACATGCACACACCTTTACCAATGCACCCTCTGCTGTATACTCTCAGAATCACACAAACATGCACATACTCACAAATACCTTTACCAATACACCCTCTTCTGGATACTCGAAGTATCACAGGCATACACACAACACCTTTCCCAATACACCCTCTGATGGATATTCGCAGAATCACACGCACACACATATACACACACACACACACTCATACGCACACCCCTTTACCAATGCACCCGCTGCTCGATACTCTCAGAATCACACACAAACACACACACACACCCGCACCCACCTTTACTAATTCAGCCTCAGCTGGATACTCGCAGAAACACACACACACACACACACACACACACACACACACATACACACACCTTTACCAATGCAACCTCTGCTGGATACTCTCAGAAACAGACCCACCCACACAAACACACAAACGCACTTACCAATGCACCCTCTGCCTGATACTGTCAAAAAAACACACGCACTCACACACACACACACACACACAAACACCTTTACCAATGCACCTCCTGCTGGATACACTAAGAATCGCACACACACACACACACACACACACAAATACAGACACACACGCACACACACACATTCACCAATGCACCCTCTGCTGCATACTCTCAGAATCACAGACATACTCATACACTCTCACACAGACACGCCTTAACCAATGCACCCTCTGCTGGATACTCACAGAATCATTCACACACACACAAGCACACACACACCTTTAGGAATGCACGCTCTGCTGGATACTCTCAGAATCACACAGACACACACACACACACAAACATGCACGCTCCTTTAACAATGCACCCTCTGCTGGATACTCTCAGAATCACACACACACGCACACAGTCACAAATACCTTTACAAATACACACTCTTCTTGATACTCTCAGAATCACACGCACACACACAACACCTTTACCAATGCACCCTCTGCTGGATACTCGCAGAATCACACGCACACTCATATACACACACATACACACACACCTTTACCAATGCGCACGCTGCTGGATACTCTCAGAATCACACACACACACACACACATCCTCACCCACCTGTACTAATGCACCCTCTGCTGGATACTCTCAGAAACACACACACACACACACACACACACACACACACACACACACACACACATACACACACCTTTACCAATGCAACCTCTGCTGGATACTCTCAGAAACACACCCATCCAGACACACACACAAACACAATTACCAATGCAACCTCTGCCTGATACTCTCAAAAACACACACACACACACACACACGCACACACACACACACACACACACCTTTACCAATGCACCTCCTGCTGGATACACTAAGAATCACACATACTCACACACAAACACACACACACACACACACACAAACACCCTTACCAATGCTCCCTCTGCTGCAATCTCTCAGAATCACACAAATACTCAGACACACACACACAGACACACCTTTACCAATTCACCCTCTGCTGGATTCTCACAGAATCACACACACACACACACACACACCTTTACCAATGAACCCTCTGCTCCATAACGCAGAATCACACACATACTCATACAATAACACACAGAAACACCTCTAACAATGCACCCTCTGCTGGATACTAACAGAATCACACACACACACACATACTCACACAAACCTTTACCAATACACCCTCTGCTGGATACTCTCAGAATCACACACACACGCACACAAACAAACACATACACACACAAACACCCTTTTACCAATGCACCGTCTGCTGGATACTCTCAGAATCACACACACACACAGATCCGCACCCACCTTTCCCCATGCACCCACGGCTGGAAACTCTCAGAAACACACACACACACACACATACACACACACACACACACAAACACACACACACACACACACACAAATACACACGCCTTTACCAATGCACCCTCTCCTGGATTCTCTCAGAATCACACACACACACACACTCACACATACCTTTACCAATGTACCCTCTGCTGGATACAGTCAGAATCACATACAGACACACACACACACACACACACACACCTTTACCAGTGCACCCTCTGCTGGATAATCTCAGAATCACGCACACACACACACACACACACCTTTACCAATGCAACTGCTGCTGGATACTCTCAGAATCACACACACACAGACACACACACACACCTTTACCAATGCACCTCCTACTGGATACACTCAGAATCACACACACACACACACACACACACACAGACACATACACACACCTTTACCAATGCAACCTCTGCTGGATACTCTCAGAAACAGACCCACCCACACAAACACACAAACACACTTACCAATGCACCCTCTGCCTGATACTGTCAAAAAAACACACGCACTCACACACACACACACACAAACACCTTTACCAATGCACCTCCTGCTGGATACACTAAGAATCACACACACACACACAAATACAGACACACGCACACACACACATTCACCAATGCACCCTCTGCTGCATACTCTCAGAATCACAGACATACTCATACACTCTCACACAGACACGCCTGATCCAATGCACCCTCTGCTGGATACACTCAGAATCATTCACACACGCACAAGCACACACACACCTTTAGGAATGCACGCTCTGCTGGATACTCTCAGAATCACACAGACACACACACACACACAAACATGCACGCTCCTTTAACAATGCACCCTCTGCTGGATACTCTCAGAATCACACACACACGCACACAGTCACAAATACCTTTACAAATACACACTCTTCTTGATACTCTCAGAATCACACGCACACACACAACACCTTTACCAATGCACCCTCTGCTGGATACTCGCAGAATCACACGCACACTCATATACACACACATACACACACACCTTTACCAATGCGCACGCTGCTGGATACTCTCAGAATCACACACACACACACACACATCCTCACCCACCTGTACTAATGCACCCTCTGCTGGATACTCTCAGAAACACACACACACACACACACACACACACACACACACACACACACACACACACACACACATACACACACCTTTACCAATGCAACCTCTGCTGGATACTCTCAGAAACACACCCATCCAGACACACACACAAACACAATTACCAATGCAACCTCTGCCTGATACTCTCAAAAACACACACACACACACACACACGCACACACACACACACACACACACCTTTACCAATGCACCTCCTGCTGGATACACTAAGAATCACACATACTCACACACAAACACACACACACACACACACACAAACACCCTTACCAATGCTCCCTCTGCTGCAATCTCTCAGAATCACACAAATACTCAGACACACACACACAGACACACCTTTACCAATTCACCCTCTGCTGGATTCTCACAGAATCACACACACACACACACACACACCTTTACCAATGAACCCTCTGCTCCATAACGCAGAATCACACACATACTCATACAATAACACACAGAAACACCTCTAACAATGCACCCTCTGCTGGATACTAACAGAATCACACACACACACACATACTCACACAAACCTTTACCAATACACCCTCTGCTGGATACTCTCAGAATCACACACACACGCACACAAACAAACACATACACACACAAACACCCTTTTACCAATGCACCGTCTGCTGGATACTCTCAGAATCACACACACACACAGATCCGCACCCACCTTTCCCCATGCACCCACGGCTGGAAACTCTCAGAAACACACACACACACACACATACACACACACACACACACAAACACACACACACACACACACACAAATACACACGCCTTTACCAATGCACCCTCTCCTGGATTCTCTCAGAATCACACACACACACACACTCACACATACCTTTACCAATGTACCCTCTGCTGGATACAGTCAGAATCACATACAGACACACACACACACACACACACACACCTTTACCAGTGCACCCTCTGCTGGATAATCTCAGAATCACGCACACACACACACACACACACCTTTACCAATGCAACTGCTGCTGGATACTCTCAGAATCACACACACACAGACACACACACACACCTTTACCAATGCACCTCCTACTGGATACACTCAGAATCACACACACACACACACACACACACACAGACACATACACACACCTTTACCAATGCAACCTCTGCTGGATACTCTCAGAAACAGACCCACCCACACAAACACACAAACACACTTACCAATGCACCCTCTGCCTGATACTGTCAAAAAAACACACGCACTCACACACACACACACACACACAAACACCTTTACCAATGCACCTCCTGCTGGGTACACTAAGAATCACACACACACACACAAATACAGACACACGCACACACACACATTCACCAATGCACCCTCTGCTGCATACTCTCAGAATCACAGACATACTCATACACTCTCACACAGACACGCCTGATCCAATGCACCCTCTGCTGGATACACTCAGAATCATTCACACACGCACAAGCACACACACACCTTTAGGAATGCACGCTCTGCTGGATACTCTCAGAATCTCTCTCACACAAACACACACACACACACACCTTTAAAAATGCACCTCCTGCTGGATACACTCAGAATCACACACACTCACACACACACACACACACACACACACACACACATTTACCAATGCAGCCTCTGCTCCATACTCTCAGAATCACACACATACTCATACGCAGACAAACAGACACACCTTTACCAAAGCACCTACTGCTGGATACTCTCAGAATCACACACACATACATACACACACACTCACACCTTTACCATTGCACCCTCTGCTGCATACTCTCAGAATCACAAACACACACAAAAACACATACACACACCTTTACCAATGCAACCTCTGCTGGATACTCTCAGAATCACACACACACCCACACACACACACACATCTTTACAAATGCACCTCCTGCTGGATACACTCAGAATCACACACACTCACGCACACACACACACTCACAGCTTTACCAAAGCAGCCTCTGCTGCATACTCTCAGAATCACACACATACTCGTACACACACACACAGCCACACCTTTACCAATGCACCCTATGCTGTATTCTCACAGAATGACACACACACACAGACACACCTTTACCAATTCACCCTCTGCTGAATACTCACAGAATCAGACACACACACACACACACACACACACAAACAAACAAACGCCAACACATTTACCAATGCACTCTCTGCTGGATACACTCAGAATCGCACACACACACACACACACACACCTTTACCAATGCGCCCTCGGCTGGATACTATCAGAAACACACACACACACACACACACACACACACAGCCACACCTTTACCAATGCACCCTATGCTGTATTCTCACAGAATGACACACACACACAGACACACCTTTACCAATTCACCCTCTGCTAGATATTCACAGAATCAGACACACACACACACACACACACACACAAACAAACAAACAAACGCCAACACATTAACCAATGCACTCCCTGCTGGATACACTCAGAATCGCACACACACACACACACACACACACACACACACACACCTTTACCAATGCGCCCTCGGCTGGATACTATCACAAACACACACACACACACACACACACACACCTTTACCAATGCACCCTCTGCTGGATACTCTCAGATTCGCAAACACCCACCCACACACACATACCTTTACCAATGCACCCTCTGCTGGATACTCTCAGAATCACGCACACACACACACACACACTCACACACACCTTTACCAATTCACCCCCTGGCCGGTGGATACTCCCAGAATCATACACACACTCATACACACGTACACACATAGACACACCTTTACCAATGCACCATCTGCTGGATTCTCACAGAATCACACACACACGCACACACACACACACAAACACACACACACCGTTATGAATGCATCCTCTGCTGCATAGTCTCAGAATCACACGCACATACACACACTCACGCACACACACCCACCTTTACCAGTGCACCGTCTGCTGGATACTCTCAGATTAATACACATACACAAACACACACACACACACACACACACACACACACACACACACACATACACACTCCTTTACCATTGCACCCTCTGCTGGATACTCTCAGAATAACACACACAAATACACACTCACCCATACCTTTACCAATGTACCCTGCGCTGGATACACTCAGAATCACACACACACACACACATACACACACACACACACACACACACACACACAGACACACCTTTACCAACGCACCCTCTGTTGTATACTCTCAGAATCACACACACACACACACACACACACACACATACATTTACCAATACACCCTCTGCTGGAAACTCGCAGAATCACACACACCCACACAAACACACAAATTTACCAATGCAGCCTCTGCTGGATACTCTCAGAATCAAACACATACTCATACACACAAACACAGACACGCCTTAACCAATGCACCCTCTGCTGGATACTCACTGAATCATTCACACACGCACACAAACACACACACACACCTTTATGAATTCATGCTCTGCTGGATACTCTCAGAATCACACAGACACACACAAACACACAAACATGCACACTCCTTTACCAATGCACCCTCTGCTGTATACTCTCAGAATCACACAAACACGCACATACTCACAAATACCTTTACCAATACACCCTCTTCTGGATACGCTCAGAATCACGCACACACACACAGACACACTCACACACACCTTTACCAATTCACACCCTGGCCGGTGGATACTCCCAGAATCATAGACACACTCATACACACGCACACACATAGACACACCTTTACCAATGCACCATCTGCTGGATTCTCACAGAATCACACACACACACACACACACACACACACACAAACACACACACACCGTTATGAATGCATCCTCTGCTGCATAGTCTCAGAATCACACACACAAACACACACTCACGCACACACACCCACCTTTACCAGTGCACCGTCTGCTGGATACTCTCAGATTAATACACATACACAAACACACACACACACACACACACACACACACACACACACATACACACTCCTTTACCATTGCACCCTCTGCTGGATACTCTCAGAATAACACACACACATACACACTCACCCATACCTTTACCAATGTACCCTGCGCTGGATACACTCAGAATCACACACACACACACATACACACACACACACACACACACACACACAGACACACCTTTACCAACGCACCCTCTGTTGTATACTCTCAGAATCACACACACACACACACACACATACATTTACCAATACACCCTTTGCTGGAAACTCGCATAATCACACACACACACACAAACACACAGATTTACCAATGCAGCCTCTGCAGGATACTCTCAGAATCAAACACATACTCATACACACTCACACAGACACGCCTTAACCAATGCACCCTCTGCTGGATACTCACTGAATCATTCAAACACGCACACACACACACACACACACACCTTTATGAATTCACGCTCTGCTGGATACTCTCAGAATCACACAGACACACACACACACACAAACATGCACACTCCTTTGCCAATGCACCCTCTGCTGTATACTCTCAGAATCACACAAACACGCACATACTCACAAATACCTTTACCAATACACCCTCTTCTGGATACTCGCAGTATCACATGCACACACACAACACCTTTACCAATACACCCTCTAATGGATATTCGCAGAATCACACGCACACAATACACACACACACACACACAAACACACACACCCCTTTACCAATGCACCCGCTTTTCGATACTCTCAGAATCACACACAAACACACACACACACCCGCACCCACCTTTACTAATGCACCCTCTGCTGGATACTCGCAGAAACACACACACACACACACACACACACACACACACACACATACACACACCTTTACCAATGCAACCTCTGCTGGATACTCTCAGAAACAGACCCACCCACACAAACACACAAACACACTTACCAATGCACCCTCTGCCTGATACTGTCAAAAAAACACACGCACTCACACACACACACACACACGCACAAACACCTTTACCAATGCACCTCCTGCTGGATACACTAAGAATCACACACACACACACACACACACACACACAAACACAGACACACACGCACACACACACATTCACCAATGCACCCTCTGCTGCATACTCTCAGAATCACAGGCATACTCATACACTCTCACACAGACACGCTTGAACCAATGCACCCTCTGCTGGATACTCACAGAATCATTCACACACACACAAGCACACACACACCTTTAGGAATGCACGCTCTGCTGGATACTCTCAGAATCACACAGACACACACTCACACACACAAACATGCA
>NC_054491.1:48581128-48583628 GCF_017639515.1 Carcharodon carcharias | reverse complement strand
CACACACACACACACATCCTCACCCACCTTTACTAATGCACCCTCTGCTGGATACTCTCAGAATCTCTCTCACACACACACACACACCTTTAAAAATGCACCTCCTGCGGGATACACTCAGAATCACACACACACACACACACACACACAAACACACATTTACCAATGCAGCCTCTGCTCCATACTCTCAGAATCACACACATACTCATACGCACACAAACAGACACACCTTTACCAATGCACCTAATGCTGGATACTCTCAGAATCACACACACTCACACATACACACACACACACCTTTACCATTGCACCCTCTGCTGCGTACTCTCAGAATCACACACACACACAGAAACACATGCACACACCTTTACCAATGCAACCTCTGCTGGATACTCTCAGAATCACACAAACACTCACACACACACACACATCTTTACAAATGCACCTCCTGCTGGATACACTCAGAATCACACACACTCACGCACACACACACACGCACAGCTTTACCAAAGCAGCCTCTGCTGCATACTCTCAGAATCACACACATACTCGTACACACACACACAGCCACACCTTTGCCAATGCACCCTATGCTGTATTCTCACAGAATGACAAACACACACAGACACACCTTTACCAATTCACCCTCTGCTGGATACTCACAGAATCACACACACACACACACACACACACACAAACACACACACACCGTTATGAATGCATCCTCTGATGCATAGTCTCAGAATCACACACACATACACACACTCACGCACACACACCCACCTTTACCAGTGCACCGTCTGCTGGATACTCTCAGATTAATACACATACACAAACACACACACACACACACACACACACACACACACACACACTCACACATACACACTCCTTTACCATTGCACCCTCTGCTGGATACTCTCAGAATAACACACACACATACACTCTCTCCCATACCTTTACCAATGTACTCTGCGCTGGATACACTCAGAATCACACACACACACACATACACACACACACACACACACACACACACACACAGACACACCTTTACCAACGCACCCTCTGTTGTATACTCTCAGAATCACACACACACACAGACACACATACATTTACCAATACACCCTCAGCTGGAAACTCGCAGAATCACACACACACACACAAACACACAGATTTACCAATGCAGCCTCTGCTGGATACCCTCAGAATCAAACACATACTCATACACACTCACACAGACACGCCTTAACCAATGCACCCTCTGCTGGATACTCACTGAATCATTCACACACGCACACACAAACACACACACACCTTTATGAATTCACGCTCTGCTGGATATTCTCAGAATCACACAGACACATACACACACACAAACATGCACACTCCTTTACCAATGCACCCTCTGCTGTATACTCTCAGAATCACACAAACACGCACATACTCACAAATACCTTTACCAATACACCCTCTTCTGGATACTCGCAGTATCACACGCATACACACAACACCTTTACCAATACCCACCCTCTGATGGATATTCGCAGAATCACACGCACACACATACACACACACACACACACACAGACACTCACACGCACACCCCTTTACCAATGCACCCGCTGCTCGATACTCTCAGAATCACACACAAACACACACACACACCCTCACCCACCTTTACTAATGCACCCTCTGCTGGATACTCGCAGAAACACACACACACACACACACACACACACACACACATACACACACCTTTACCAATGCAACCTCTGCTGGATACTCTCAGAAACAGACCCACCCACACAAACACACAAACGCACTTACCAATGCACCCTCTGCCTGATACTGTCAAAAAAACACACGCACTCACACACACACACACAAACACAAACACCTTTACCAATGCACCTCCTGCTGGATACACTAAGAATCACACACACACACACACACACACACACACAAATACAGACACACACGCACACACACACATTCACCAATGCACCCTCTGCTGCATACTCTCAGAATCACAGACATACTCATACACTCTCACACAGACACGCCTTAACCAATGCACCCTCTGCTGGATACTCACAGAATCATTCACACACACACAAGCACACACACACCTTTAGGAATGCACGCTCTGCTGGATACTCTCAGAATCACACAGACACACACACACACACACAAACATGCACGCTCCTTTAACAATGCACCCTCTGCTGGATACTCTCAGAATCACACACACACGCACACAATCACAAATACCTTTACAAATACACACTCTTCTTGATACTCTCAGAATCACACACACACACACAACACCTTTACCAATACACCCTCTGCTGGATACTCGCAGAATCACACGCACACTCATATACACACACATACACACACACCTTTACCAATGCGCACGCTGCTGGATACTCTCAGAATCACACACACACACACACATCCTCACCCACCTTTACTAATGCACCCTCTGCTGGATACT
>NC_054491.1:48576128-48578628 GCF_017639515.1 Carcharodon carcharias | reverse complement strand
CACACACACACACACAAACACCTTTACCAATGCACCTCCTGCTGGATACACTAAGAATCACACACACACACACACACACACACAAACACAGACACACACGCACACACACACACATTCACCAATGCACCCTCTGATGCATACTCTCAGAATCACAGACATACTCATACACTCTCACACAGACACGCCTTAACCAATGCACCCTCTGCTGGATACTCACAGAATCATTCACACACACACAAGCACACACACACCTTTAGGAATGCACGCTCTGCTGGATACTCTCAGAATCACACAGACACACACTCACACGCACAAACATGCACGCTCCTTTAACAATGCACCCTCTGCTGGATACTCTCAGAATCACACACACACGCACACAATCACAAATACCTTTACCAATACACACTCTTCTGGATACTCTCAGAATCACACGCACACACACAACACCTTTACCAATACACCCTCTGCTGGATACACGCAGAATCACACGCACACTCATATACACACACATACACACACACCTTTACCAATGCGCACGCTGCTGGATACTCTCAGAATCACACACACACACACACACATCCTCACCCACCTTTACTAATGCACCCTCTGCTGGATACTCTCAGAATCTCTCTCACACACACACACACACCTTTAAAAATGCACCTCCTGCGGGATACACTCAGAATCACACACACACACACACACACACACAAACACACATTTACCAATGCAGCCTCTGCTCCATACTCTCAGAATCACACACATACTCATACGCACACAAACAGACACACCTTTACCAATGCACCTAATGCTGGATACTCTCAGAATCACACACACTCACACATACACACACACACACCTTTACCATTGCACCCTCTGCTGCATACTCTCAGAATCACACACACACACAGAAACACATGCACACACCTTTACCAATGCAACCTCTGCTGGATACTCTCAGAATCACACAAACACTCACACACACACACACATCTTTACAAATGCACCTCCTGCTGGATACACTCAGAATCACACACACTCACGCACACACACACACGCACAGCTTTACCAAAGCAGCCTCTGCTGCATACTCTCAGAATCACACACATACTCGTACACACACACACAGCCACACCTTTGCCAATGCACCCTATGCTGTATTCTCACAGAATGACAAACACACACAGACACACCTTTACCAATTCACCCTCTGCTGGATACTCACAGAATCAGACAGACACACACAGACACACACACACACACGCACAAACAAACAAACGCCAACACATTTACCAATGCACTCTCTGCTGGATACACTCAGAATCGCACACACACAAACACACACACACACACACCTTTACCAATGCGCCCTGTGCTGGATACTATCAGAAACAAACACACACACACACACACACACACACCTTTACCAATGCACCCTCTGCTGGATACTCTCAGATTCGCAAACACCCACACACACACACATACCTTTGCCAATGCACCCTCTGCTGGATACTCTCAGAATCACGCACAGACACACACACACACTCACACACACCTTTACCAATTCACCCCCTGTCCAGTGGATAATCCCAGAATCATAGACACACTCATACACACGCACACACATAGACACACCTTTACCAATGCACCATCTGCTGGATTCTCACAGAATCACACACACACGCACACACACACACACAAACACACACACACCGTTATGAATGCATCCTCTGCTGCATAGTCTCAGAATCACACACACATACACACACTCACGCACACACACCCACCTTTACCAGTGCACCGTCTGCTGGATACTCTCAGATTAATACACATACACAAACACACACACACACACACACACACACACACACGCACACACACTCCTTTACCATTGCACCCTCTGCTGGATACTCTCAGAATAACACACACACATACACACTCACCCATACCTTTACCAATGTACTCTGCGCTGGATACACTCAGAATCACACACACACAGGCATACAAACACACACACACACAGACACACAGACACACCATTACCAAAGCACCCTCTGTTGTATACTCTCAGAATCACACACACACACACACACATACATTTACCAATACACCCTCTGCTGGAAACTCGCAGAATCACACACACACACACAAACGCACAGATTTACCAATGCAGCCTCTGCTGGATACTCTCAGAATCAAACACATACTCATACACACTCACACAGACAAGCCTTAACCAATGCACCCTCTGCTGGATACTCACTGAATCATTCACACACGCACACACAAACACACACACACCTTTATGAATTCACGCTCTGCTGGATACTCTCAGAATCACACAGACACACACACACACACAAACATGCACACTCCTTTACCAATGCACCCTCTGCTGTATACTCTCAGAATCACACAAACATGCACATACTCACAAATACCTTTACCAATACACCCTCTTCTGGATACTCGAAGTATCACAGGCATACACACAACA
>NC_054491.1:48553628-48561128 GCF_017639515.1 Carcharodon carcharias | reverse complement strand
CTGGATACACTCAGAATCACACACACACACACACACACACACACACACACACACACACACACACACACACCTTTCCAATGCTCCCTTGCTGGATACTCTCAGAATCACAAACACACACACAAAAACACAGATTTACCATTGCAGCCTCTGCTGGATGCTCTCAGAAATACACACACACACACACACACACAAGCACACACATTTACCAATGCACCCTCTGCTGGATACTTTCAGAAACACAAACACATACACACCCGCACCCACCTTTACCGATGCACCCTCTGCTGGATACTTTCATAATCATACATACACACACACACTCCCACACATACCTTTACAAATGTACCCTCTGCTGCATACACTCAGAATCACACACACACACACACACACACACACACACACACACACAAACACACCTTACCAATGCTCACTATGCTGGATTCTCTCAGAATCACACACGCACACACACAAACACACAGATTTACCAATGCAGCCTCTGCTGGATACTCTCAGAATCACACACACACACACACACACAAACACACCTTTACCAATGCACCCTCTGCTGGTTACTTTCAGAATCTCACAAACACACACACACACACACACGCGCACACACACATCTTTACAAATGCACCCTCTGCTGTATACTCTCAGAATCACAGACATACTCATACACACTCACACAGACACGCCTTAAGCAATGCTCCCACTGCTGGATACTCACAGAATCATGAAAACCCGCACACACACAAACACACCTTTATGAATGCACCCTCTGCTGGATACTCTCAGAATCACACACACACACACACACACACACACACACACACACACACACACACACACACACAAACTGCTTTACCAATGCACCCTCTGCTGGATACTCTCAGAATCACACACACACGCACACATTCACAAATACCTTTACCAATACACCCTCTTCTGGATACTCGCAGAATCACACGCACACACACAACACCTTTACCAATACGCCATCTGCTGGATACTCGCAGAATCACACGCACACGTGTAAACACACACACACACACACACACACACACACACACACTCCTTTACCAATGCACCCGCTGCTGGATAGTCTCAGAATCACACACACACACACACACAACCAGCACACACCTTTACTAATGCACCCTCTGCTGGATACTCTCAGAAACACACGCACACACACACAAACACATACACATACCTTTACCAATGCAACCTCTGCTGGATACTCTCAGAAACACACCCACCCACACACACACACAAACACACTTACCAATGCACCCTCTGCCTGATACTCTCAAAAACACAAATGCACTAACACACACACACACACACACACACACACACACACACCTTTACCAATGCACCCTCTGCTGCATACTCTCAGAATCACAGACCTACTCATGCACACTCACACAGACATGCCTTAACCAATGCACCCTCTGCTGGATACTCACAGAATCATTCACACACGCACACACACACACATTCACCAATGCACCCTCTGCTGGATACTCTAAGAATCACACACACACGCACATACTCACAAATACCTTTACCAATACACCCTCTTCTGGATACTCGCAGAATCACACGCACACACACAACACCTTTACCAATACACCCTCTGATGGATAATCTTAGAATCACATGCACACACATATACACACACACACACACACACACACACACCCCTTTACCAATGCAGCCGCTGTTCGATACTCTGAGAATCACACACACACACACACACCCGCACCCACCTTTACTAATGCAACCTCTGCTGGATAGTCTCAGAAACACACACACACACACACACACACACACACACACATACACACACCTTTACCAATGCAACCTCTGCTGGATACTCTCAGAAACACACCCACCCACACACAAACACAAACACACTTACCAATGCACCCTCTGCCTGATATTCTCAAAAACACACACGCACTCACACACAGACACACACACACCTTTACCAATGCATCCTCTGCTGCATACTCTCAGAATCACACACATAAACATACACACTCACACAGACACGCCTTAACCAATGCACCCTCTGCTGGATAGTCTCAGAATCACACACACACACACACACACACAAACACACACACA
The DNA here is from genome assembly GCF_017639515.1 of Carcharodon carcharias. Taxonomy (NCBI): domain Eukaryota; kingdom Metazoa; phylum Chordata; class Chondrichthyes; order Lamniformes; family Lamnidae; genus Carcharodon; species Carcharodon carcharias. Next base: position 48,558,995 of record NC_054491.1, on the reverse strand, counting down.
CACTCCTTTACCAATGCACCCTCTGCTGGATACTCACAGAATCACACACACATGTGCTCACTCTCAAATATCGTTACCAATACACCCTATGCTGGATACTCGCAGAATCACACGCACACAAACAACAACTTTACCAATGCACCCTCTGCTGGATACTCGCAGAATCACACACACACACACACACACACACACACACACACACACACACACACACTCCTTTACCAATACACCCTCTGCTGGATACTAGCAGAATAACATGCACACACTTACACACACACACACACACACACACACCTTTACGAATGCACCCGCTGCTGGATACTCTCAGAATCACACACACAAACACATCCTCACACAAACCTTTACCAATACACCCTCTGCTGGATATTCTCAGAATCTCACGCACACACACACACACACACACACACACACACACACACACACATATACACACGCCTTTACCAATGTACCCTCTGCTGGATACTCTCAGAATCATACACGCACACACACACTCCCACACATATATTTACCAAAGTACCCTCTGATGGATACACTCAGAATCACACACACACACACACACACACACACACACACACACACACACACACACACACACACACCTTACCAATGCTCCCTCTGCTGGATACTCTCAGAATCACACACACACACAATCACACACACGCACACACAATTACCAATGCACCCTCTGCTGGATACTCTCAGAAACACACACACATACACTCCCGCACCCACCTTTACCGATGCACACTCTGCTGGATACTCTCATAATCACACATACACACGCACACACCCACACATACCTTTACCAATGTACCCTCTGCCGGATACACTCAGAATCACACACACACACACACACACACACACACACAAACACACCTTAGCAATGCTCCCTCTGCTGGATTCTCTCAGAATCACACACGCACACACACAAACACACAGATTTACCAAAGCAGCCTCTGCTGGAGACTCTCAGAATCACACACACACCCACACACACACACCTTTACCAATGCACCCTCTGCTGTATACTCTCAGAATCACAGACATACTCATACACACTCACACAGACACGCCTTAACCAATGCTCCCTCTGCTGGATACTCACAGAATCATGCACACCCGCACTCACACAAACACACCTTTATGAATGCACCCTCTGCTGGATACTCTCAGAATCACACACACACACACACACACACTCACACACACACACTGCTTTACCAATGCACCCTCTGCTGGATACTTTCAGAATCACACACACACGCACACACTCACGAATACCTTTACCAATACACCCTCTTGTGGATACTCGCAGAATCACACGCACACACACAACACCTTTACCAATACACCATCTGCTGGATACTCGCAGAATCTCACGCACACATATACACACACACACACACACTCCTTTACCAATGCACCCGCTGCTGGATAGTCTCAGAATCACACATACACACACCATCACCCACCTTTACTAATGCACCCTCTGCTGGATACTCTCAGAAACACACGCACACACACACACACACATACACACACCTTTACCAATGCAACCTCTGCTGGATACTCTCAGAAACACACCCACCCACACACACACACAAACGCACTTACCAATGCATCCTCTGCCTCATACTCTCAAAAACACACACGCACACACACACACACACAGACACACAACTTTACCAATGCACCTCCTGCTGGATACACAAAGAAACACACACACACACACACACACACCTTCACCAATGCACCCTCTGCTGCATACTCTCGGAATCGCAGACATACTCATACACACTCACACAGACATGCCTTAACCAATGCACCCTCTGCTGGATACTCACAGAATCATTCACAAACGCACACACACACACACACACACACACACACACACACCTTTATGATTGCACCCTCTGCTGGATACTCTCAGAATCACACAGACACACACACACTCACAAACATGCACGCTCCTTTACCAATGCACCCTCTGCTGGATACTCTCAGAATCACACACACACGCACACACTCACAAATACCTTTACCAATACACACTCTTCCGGATACTCGCAGAATCACAAGCACACACAGAACACCTTTACCAATACAACCTCTGCTGGATACTCGCAGAATCACACGCACACACATACACACACACACACACAAACGCATTTACCAATGCACACGCTGCAGGATACTCTCAGAATCAAACACACACACACACACAACCAGCACCCAACTTTACTAATGCACCCTCTGCTGGATACTCTCAGAATCACACACACACACACACACACACATACACACGCCTTTACCAATGCAACCTCTGCTGGATAATCTCAGAAACACACCCACCCACACACACACACAAACACACTTACCAATGCACCCTCTGCCTGATACTCTCAAAAACACACACTCACAGACACACACACACACACACACCTTTACCAATGCACCTCCTGCTGGATACATTAAGAATCACACACAATCACACACAAACACACACACACACACACACACACCCTTACCAATGCTCCCTCTGCTGCAATCTCTCAGAATCACACACATACTCAGACGCACACAGACAGACACACCTTTACCAATGCACCCTCTGCTGGATTCTCACAGAATCACACACAAACACAAACACACCTTTACCAATGAACCCTCTGCTGCATAACTCAGAATCACACACAAACTCATACAATAACACACAGAAACACATCTAACAATGCACCCTCTGGTGGATACTCACAGAATCACACACACACACACACACACCTTTACCAATGCACCCTCTGCTGGATACTCTCAGAATCACACGCACACACACAGACTCACACAAACCTTTACCAACACACCCTCTGCTGGATACTCTCAGAATCACACACACACACACACACACACACACACACACACACACACACACCCTTTTACCTACGCACCGTATGCTGGATGCTCTCAGATTCACACACACACACTGACCCGCACCCACCTTTACCCATGTACCCACTTCTGGATACTCTCAGAAACACACACACACACACACACACACACAAAAAAACACCCACACACACACACACAAATACACACGCCTTTACCAATGCACCTTCTCCTGGATACTCTCAGAATCACACACACACACACAAACACACACACACACACACAGAACTTTACCAATGCACCCTCTGCTGGATACACTCAGAATCACACACACACACACACACACACACACACACACACACACACACACCTTACCAATGCTCCCTCTGCTGGGTACTCTCAGAATCACACACACACACACACAAACACACAGATTTACCAATGCAGCCTCTGCTGGATACTCTCAGAATCAAACACACACACACACACACACACACACACACACGCAAACGCACACACACACCTTTACCAATGCACCCTCTGCTGCATACTCTCAGAATCACAGACATACTCATACAAACTCACACAGACAAGCCTTAACCAAAGCACCCTCTGCTGGATACTCACAGAATCATTCACACACGCACACACACACACACAAAACTTTATGAATACACCCTCTGCTGGATAATCTCAGAATCACACAGACACACACACACACACACACAAACATGCACACTCCTTTACCAATGAACCCTCTGCTGGATACTCTCAGAATCACACACACACGCACATACTCACAAATACCTTTACCAATACACCCTCTTCTGGACACTCGCAGAATCACACACACACACACAACACCTTTACCAATACACCCTCTGATGGATACTCGCAGAATCACATGCACACACATACACACACACACATACACACACACACATCCCTTTACCAATGCACCCGCTGTTCGATACTCTCAGAATCACACACACACACACACACCCGCAACCACATTTACTAATGCAACATCTGCTGGATACTCTCAGAAACATACACACACACACAAACACACACACACACATACACACACCTTTACCAATGCAACCTCTGCTGGATACTCTCAGAAACACACCCACCCACACACACACAAACACACTTACCAATGCACCCTCTGCCTGATACTCTCAAAAACACACACGCACACACACACACACACACACACAGACCTTTACCAATGCACCTCCTGCTGGATACACTAAGAATCACACACACTCACAAACAAACAGACACACACACACACACACACACACCCTTACCAATGCTCCCTCTGCTGCAATCTCTCAGAATCATACACATACTCAGATGCACACACATACAAACCTTTACCAATGCACACTCTGCTGGATTCTCACAGAATCACACACACACAAAAACACACCTTTACCAATGAACACTCTGCTGCATAACTCAGAATCACACACAAACTCATACAATGACACACAGAAACACCTCCAACAATGCACCCTCTGGTGGATACTCACAGAATCACACACACACACACACACACACACCTTTACCAATGCACCCTCTGCTGGATACTCTCAGAATCACACGCACACACACATACTCACACAAACCATTACCAACACACCCTCTGCTGGATACTCTCAGAATCACACACACACACACACACACACACACACACACACACACACACACACACACACACCATTTTACCTATGCACCGTCTGCTGGATACTCACAGAATCACACACACACACAGACCCGCACCCACCTTTACCCTTTCACCCACTGCTGAATACTCTCAGAAATACACACACACACACACACACACACAAAAAAACACCCACACACACAGACACAAATACACACGCCTTTACCAATGCACCTTCTCCAGGATACTGTCAGAATCACACACACACACACACACACACACACACTCACACATACCTTTACCAATGTACCCTCTGCTAGATACAGTCAGAATCACACACACACACACACACACACACACACACACACACACACGCAGAACTTTACCAACGCACCCTCTGCTGGATACTCTCAGAATCACACACACACACACACACACACACACACACACACACACAAACACACACACCTTACCAATGCTCCCTCTGCTGGATACTCTCAGAATCGCACACACACATGCAAACACACAGATTTTCCAATGCAGCCTCTGCTGGATACTCTCAGAATCACTCACACACACACACACACAAACGCACACACACACCTTTACCAATGCACCCTCTGCTGCATACTCTCAGAATCACAGACATACTCATACACACTCACACAGACAAGCCTTAACCAATGCACCCTCTGCTGGATACTCACAGAATCATTCACACACGCACACACACACACACAAACCTTTATGAATTCACCCTCTGCTGGATACTCTCAGAATCACACAGA
>NC_054491.1:48516128-48538628 GCF_017639515.1 Carcharodon carcharias | reverse complement strand
CTCTCAGAATCACACACATACTCATACACACACACACAGACACACCTTTACCAATGCACCCTCTGCTGGATTCTCACAGAATCACACACACACACACACACTCACACACATACACACCTTTACCAATGCACCCTCTGCTGGATACTATCAGAATCACACACACACAAACACAAACACACACACACACATGCACATATCTTTACCAATACACCCTCTGCTGGATACTTGCAGAATCACACGCACCCACATACACACACACACACACACACATTTACCAATGCACCCTCTGCTGGATACTCTCAGAATCATACACACACACACACATACTCACACAAACCTTTACCAATACACCCTCTGCTGGATACTCTCAGAATCACACACACACACACACACACACACACACACACACACACACACACACACACACACACATATACACACTCCTTTACCAATGCACCCTCTGCTGGATACTCTCAGAATAAGACACACACATACACACTCAAACATACCTTTACCAATGTACCCTGTGCTGGATACACTCAGAATCACACACACACACACACCCACACACACACACACCCTTACCAATGCTCCCTCTGCTGCATACTCTCAGAATCACACACATACTCATACACACACACACAGACACACATTTACCAATGCACCCTCTGCTGGATTCTCACAGAATCACACACACACAGACACACACACACTTTTACCAATGAACCCTCTGCTGCATACGCTAAGAATGACACACATACTCATACACTAACACACACACACACCTCTACCAATGCACCCTCTGCTGGATACTCACAGAATCACCCGCACACACACACACACACAAACACCTTTACCAAAGCAACCTCTGCTGGATAGTCTCAGAATCACACACAAACACACAGAAACACACACGCACACATGCACACATCTTTACCAATTCACCCTCTGCTGATACTCTCACAATCACACACACACACACGCACATACACACACACACACACAATCACCTTTACCAATACACCCTCTGCTGCATTCTCTCAGAATCACACACACAGACACACACACACACACACACACACCTTTTCCAATGCACAGTCCGCTGGATACTCTCAGAATCACACACACACACAAACACACACACACACAACTTTACTACCGCACCTCCTGCTGGCTACACTAAGAATCACACACAGTCACACACAAACGCGCACACACACACACACACACACCCTTTCCAATGCTTCCTCTGCTGCAATCTCTCAGAATCACACACATACTCATACTCACACACATAGACACACCTTTAACAATGCACCGTCTGCTGGATTCTCACAGAATCACACACACACACACACACACACACACACACACCTTTACCAATGAACCCTCTGCTGCATACACTCAAAATCGCACACATACTCATACAATAACACACAGACACACCACTACCAATGCACCCTCTGCTGGATACTCACAGAATCACACACACACACACACACACACACACACACACCTTTACCAATGCACCCTCTGCTGGATACTCTCAGAATCACACACACACATACTCACACAAACCTTTACCAATGCACCCTCTGCTGGATACTCTCAGAATCACACACACACACACACACACACACACACACACACACACACACCTTTACCAATGCACCTCCTGCTGGATACACTAAGAATCACACACACTCACACACAAACGCACACACACACACACACACACACACACACACTTACCAATGCTCCCTCTGCTGCAATCTCTCAGAATCACACACATACTCATACACACACACACAGACACACCTTTACCAATGCACCCTCTGCTGGATTCTCACAGAATCACACACACACACACACACTCACACACATACACACCTTTACCAATGCACCCTCTGCTGGATACTATCAGAATCACACACACACAAACACAAACACACACACACACATGCACATATCTTTACCAATACACCCTCTGCTGGATACTTGCAGAATCACACGCACCCACATACACACACACACACACACACATTTACCAATGCACCCTCTGCTGGATACTCTCAGAATCATACACACACACACACATACTCACACAAACCTTTACCAATACACCCTCTGCTGGATACTCTCAGAATCACACACACACACACACACACACACACACACACACACACACACACACACACACACACATATACACACTCCTTTACCAATGCACCCTCTGCTGGATACTCTCAGAATAAGACACACACATACACACTCAAACATACCTTTACCAATGTACCCTGTGCTGGATACACTCAGAATCACACACACACACACACCCACACACACACACACCCTTACCAATGCTCCCTCTGCTGCATACTCTCAGAATCACACACATACTCATACACACACACACAGACACACATTTACCAATGCACCCTCTGCTGGATTCTCACAGAATCACACACACACAGACACACACACACTTTTACCAATGAACCCTCTGCTGCATACGCTAAGAATGACACACATACTCATACACTAACACACACACACACCTCTACCAATGCACCCTCTGCTGGATACTCACAGAATCACCCGCACACACACACACACACACAAACACCTTTACCAAAGCAACCTCTGCTGGATAGTCTCAGAATCACACACAAACACACAGAAACACACACGCACACATGCACACATCTTTACCAATTCACCCTCTGCTGATACTCTCACAATCACACACACACACACGCACATACACACACACACACACAATCACCTTTACCAATACACCCTCTGCTGCATTCTCTCAGAATCACACACACAGACACACACACACACACACACACACCTTTTCCAATGCACAGTCCGCTGGATACTCTCAGAATCACACACACACACAAACACACACACACACAACTTTACTACCGCACCTCCTGCTGGCTACACTAAGAATCACACACAGTCACACACAAACGCGCACACACACACACACACACACCCTTTCCAATGCTTCCTCTGCTGCAATCTCTCAGAATCACACACATACTCATACTCACACACATAGACACACCTTTAACAATGCACCGTCTGCTGGATTCTCACAGAATCACACACACACACACACACACACACACACACACCTTTACCAATGAACCCTCTGCTGCATACACTCAAAATCGCACACATACTCATACAATAACACACAGACACACCACTACCAATGCACCCTCTGCTGGATACTCACAGAATCACACACACACACACACACACACACACACACACACCTTTACCAATGCACCCTCTGCTGGATACTCTCAGAATCACACACACACACACACATACTCACACAAACCTTTACCAATACACCTTCTGCTGGATACTCTCAGAATCACACACACACACACACACACACACACACACTCGCACACACACCTTTACCAATGCACCCTCTGCTGGATTCTCTCAGAATCACACACACAAGCACACCTTTTCCAATGCACACTCTGCTGGATACTCTCAGAATTACACACACACACAAACACACACACACACACCTTTACCAATGCACCTCCTGCTGAATACACTAAGAATCACACACACTCACACACAAACGCACACACACACACACACACACACACCCTTACCAATGCTCCCTCTTCTGCAATCTCTCAGAATCACACACATACTCGTACACACACACACAGACACACCTTTACCAATGCACCCTCTGCTGGATTCTAACAGAATCACACACACACACACACCTTTACCAATGAACCCTCTGCTGCATACTCTCAGAATCGCACACATAATCATACAATAACACGCAGACACACCTCTACCAATGCACCCTCTGCTGGATACTCACAGAATCACACACACACACACCCTTTTACCAAAGCACCGTCTGCTGGATACTCTCAGAATCACACACACACACAGACCCGCACCCACCTTTACCCATGCAGCCACTGCTGGATACTCTCAGAAACACACACACACACACACACACACACACACACACGCACACACCTTTAACAATGCACCCTCTGCTGGATACTCTCAGAATCAAAAACACCGGACACACACACACACATACACAAACAACTTTACCAATGCACCCTCTGCTGTATACCCTCAGAATCACACACACACTCACACACACACACACATCTTTACCAATGCACCTCCTGCTGGATACACTCAGAATCACACACACTCACACACGCACACACACACTGCTTTACCAAAGCAGCCTCTGCTGCATACTCTCAGAATCACACACATACTCGTACACACACACAGCCACACTTTTACCACTGCACCCTATGCTGTATTCTCACAGCATTACACACACACACAGACACACCTTTACCAATTCACCCTCTGCTGGATACTCACAGAATCAGACACACGCACACACACACACACACACACACACACACAAACAAACGCCAACACCTTTACCAATGCGCCCTCGGCTGGATACTATCAGAAACACACACACACACACACACACACACACACACACACACACACACACACACACCTTTACCAATGCACCCTCTGCTGGATACTCTCAGAATCACACACACCCACACACACACACATACCTTTACCAATGCACCCTCTGCTGGATACTCTCAGAATCACGCACACAAACACACACACACACTCACACACACCTTTACCAATTCATCCCCTGGCCAGTGGATACTCCCAGAATCACACACACACTCATACACACGCACACATATAGACACACCTTTACCAAAGCACCATCTGCTGGATTCTCACAGAATCACACACACACACACACATACACACGAACACACACACACCGTTATGAATGCATCCTCTGCTGCGTAGTCTCAGAATCACACACACATACACACACTCACGCACACACACCCACCTTTACCAGTGCACCATCTGCTGGATACTCTCAGATTAATACACACACACACACACACACACACACACACTCACACATACACAATCCTTTACCAATGCACCCTCTGCTGGATACACTCAGAATCACACACACACACACACACACACACACATCTTTACTAATGCACCCTCTGCTGGATACTCTCAAAAACACACACACACACACACACACACACACACACACACGCACACACACCTTTACCAAATGCACCATATGCTGGAAACTCTCAGAAACAGACACACACACAAGCACATCTTTACCAATGCACGCTCTGCTGGATAATCCCAGAATCACACACACACACACACACGCACCCTTACCAATGCACCCTCTGCTGGATAAACTCAGAATCAAATGCACAGGACACACACACACAAACACATGCACATACACAAACACCTTTACCAATGCACCCTCGGCTGGATACACTCATAATCACACACACACACACGCAAACACACACACACACACACGCACACACACACACACACACACACACACACACCTTTGCCAATGCACCCTCTGCTGGATCGTCTCAGAATCACACACACACAGACACACACACACACACACACACACACACACACACACCTTTGCCAATGTACCCTCTGCTGGATAGTCTCAGAATCACACACACACAGACACACACACACACACAAATGCACACATCTTTACCTATGCACTCTCTGCTGGATACTCTCAGAATCTCACAAACACTCACACAAACACACACACACATACCTTTACCAATGTACCCTCTGCTAGATACTCTCAGAATCACACACACACATACACACACTCCTTTACCAATGCACCATTTGCTGGATACTCTCAGAATCACACACACACACACACACACACACACACACACACCTTTACCAATGCACCTCCTGCTGGATACACTCAGAATCACACATGTTAACACACACACACCCCCTTACCAATGCTCCCTCTGCTGCATACTCTCAGAATCACACACATACTCATACACACACACACAGCCAAACATTTACCAATGCGCCCTCTGCTGGATTCTCACAGAATCACTAGCACACAAACACACACAACTTTACCAATGAACCCTCTGCTGCATACTGTCAGAATCACACACATACTCATAACACTAACACACACACACACCTCTACCAATGCACCCTCTGCTGGATACTGAGAGAATCACACACACACACACACACACACACACCTTTACCAATGCACCCTTTGCTGGATACTCTCAGAATCACACACACACAAACACAAGCACACACACATGCACATATCTTTACCAATACACCCTCTGCTGGATACTCGCAGAATCACACGCACACACATACACACACACACACACACACACACACACACATTTACCAATGCACCCTCTGCTGGATACTCTCAGAATCACACACACACACACACACATACTCACACAAACCTTTACCAATACACCTTCTGCTGGATACTCTCAGAATCACACACACACACACACACACACACGCACACACACCTTTACCAATGCACCCTCTGCTGGATACTCTCAGAATTACACACACACACAAACACACACACACACCTTTACCAATGCACCACCTGCTGGATACACTAAGAATCACACACACTCACACACAAACGCACACACACACACACACACACACACCCTTACCAATGCTCCCTCTTCTGCAATCTCTCAGTATCACACACATACTCGTACACACACACACAGACACACCTTTACCAATGCACCCTCTGCTGGATTCTAACAGAATCACACACACACACACACACACACCTTTACCAATGAACCCTCTGCTGCATACTCTCAGAATCGCACACATAATCATACAATAACACGCAGACACACCTCTACCAATGCACCCTCTGCTGGATACTCACAGAATCACACACACACACATACACACACACACCCTTTTACCAATGCACCGTCTGCTGGATACTCTCAGAATCACACACACGCAGACCCGCACCCACCTTTACCCATGCACCCACTGCTAGATACTCTCAGAAACACACACACACACACACACACACACACACACACACACACACACCTTTACCAATGCACCCTCTGCTGGATACTCTCAGAATCAAAAACACCGGACACACACACACACATACACAAACACCTTTACCAATGCACCCTCTGCTGTATACCCTCAGAATCACACACACACTCACACACACACACACACACTGCTTTACCAAAGCAGCCTCTGCTGCATACTCTCAGTATCACACACATACTCGTACACACACACAGCCACACCTTTACCATTGCACCCTATGCTGTATTCTCACAGAATTACACACACACACAGACACACCTTTACCAATTCACCCTCTGCTGGATACTCACAGAATCAGACACACGCACAAACGCAAACACACACACACACAAACAAACGCCAACACCTTTACCAATGCACTCTCTGCTGGATCCACTCAGAATCACGCACACACACACACACACACACACAGACACACCTTTACCAATGCGCCCTCGGCTGGATACTATCAGAAACACACACACACACACACACACACACACACAACTTTACCAATGAACCCTCTGCTGCATACTCTCAGAATCACACACATACTCATACAGTAACACACACACACACCTCTACCAATGCACCCTCTGCTGGATACTCAGAGAATCACACACACACACACACACACATACACACACGTTTACCAATGCACCCTCTGCTGGATACTCTCAGAATCACACACACACATACTCACAGAAACCTTTACCAATACACCCTCTGCTGGATACTGTCAGAATCACACACACACACACACACACACACACACACACACCCTTTTACCAATGCACACTCTGCTGGATACTCTCAGAATCACACACACACACACACACACACACACACACACACACACACACCTTTACCAATGCACCTCCTGCTGGATACACTAAGAATCACACACACTCACACACAAACGCACACACACACACACACACACACACACACTTACCAATGCTCCCTCTGCTGCAATCTCTCAGAATCACACACATACTCATACACACCCACACAGACACACCTTTACCAATGCACCCTCTGCTGGATTCTCACAGAATCACACACACACACACACGCTCACACACATACACACCTTTACCAATGCACCCTCTGCTGGATACTCTCAGAATCACACACACACAAACACAAACACACACACACACATGCACATATCTTTACCAATACACCCTCTGCTGGATACTTGCAGAATCACACGCACCCACATACACACACACACACACACACATTTACCAATGCACCCTCTGCTGGATACTCTCAGAATCATACACACACACACACACATACTCACACAAACCTTTACCAATACACCCTCTGCTGGATACTCTCAGAATCACACACACACACACACACACACACATATACACACTCCTTTACCAATGCACCCTCTGCTGGATACTCTCAGAATAACACACACACATACACACTCAAAACATACCTTTACCAATGTACCCTGTGCTGGATACACTCAGAATCACACACACACACACGCACCCACCCACACACACACCCTTACCAATGCTCCCTCTGCTGCATACTCTCAGAATCACACACATACTCATACACACACACACAGACACACATTTACCAATGCACCCTCTGCTGGATTCTCACAGAATCACACACACACAGACACACACACACTTTTACCAATGAACCCTCTGCTGCATACGCTAAGAATGACACACATACTCATACACTAACACACACACATACCTCTACCAATGCACCCTCTGCTGGATACTCACAGAATCACCCACACACACACACACACACACACCTTTACCAAAGCAACCTCTGCTGGATAGTCTCAGAATCACACACAAACACACAGAAACACACACGCACACATGCACACATCTTTACCAATTCACCCTCTGCTGATACTCTCAGAATCACACACACACACACATACTCACACAAACCTTTACCAATACACCCTCTGCTGGATACTCTCACAATCACACACACACACACACACACACACACACACACACACACAACCTTTTACCAATGCACCGTCTGCTGGATACTCTCAGAATCACACACACACACACGCACACACATACACACACACACACAATCACCTTTACCAATACACCCTCTGCTGCATTCTCTCAGAATCACACACACACACACACACACACACACACCTTTTCAAATGCACAGTCTGCTGGATACTCTCAGAATCACACACACACACAAACACACACACACACACCTTTACTACCGCACCTCCTGCTGGATACACTAAGAATCACACACAGTCACACACAAACGCGGACGCACACACACACACACACACCCTTACCAATGCTTCCTCTGCTGCAATCTCTCAGAATCACACACATACTCATACTCACACACATTGACACAGCTTTAACAATGCACCGTCTGCTGGATTCTCACAGAATCACACACACACACACACACACACACACACACACACCTTTACCAATGAACCCTCTGCTGCATACTCTCAAAATCGCACACATACTCATACAATAACACACAGACACACCTCTACCAATGCACCCTCTGCTGGATTCTCACAGAATCACACACACACACACACACACACACACACACACACACACACACACCTTTACCAATGCACCCTCTGCTGGATACTCTCAGAATCACACACACACACACACATACTCACACAAACCTTTACCAATACACCTTCTGCTGGATACTCTCAGAATCACACACACACACACACACACACACACACGCACACACACCTTTACCAATGCACCCTCTGCTGGATTCTCTCTGAATCACACACACACGCACACCTTTTCCAATGCACACTCTGCTGGATACTCTCAGAATTACACACACACACAAACACACACACACACACCTTTACCAATGCACCTCCTGCTGGATACACTAAGAATCACACACACTCACACACAAACGCACACACACAAACACACACACACACCCTTACCAATGCTCCCTCTTCTGCAATCTCTCAGAATCACACACATACTCGTACACACACACACAGACACACCTTTACCAATGCACCCTCTGCTGGATTCTAACAGAATCACACACACACACACACACACACCTTTACCAATGAACCCTCTGCTGCATACTCTCAGAATCGCACACATAATCATACAATAACACGCAGCCACACCTCTACCAGTGCACCCTCTGCTGGATACTCACAGAATCACACACACACACACACACACACACACACACACCCTTTTACCAATGCACCGTCTGCTGGATACTCTCAGAATCACACACACACACAGACCCGCACCCACCTTTACCCATGCACCCACTGCTGGATACTCACAGAATCACACACACACACACACACACACACACACCCTTTTACCAATGCGCCGTCTGCTGGATACTCTCAGAATCACACACACACACAGACCCGCACCTACCTTTACCCATGCACCCACTGCTGGATACTCGCAGAAACACACACACACACACACACACACACACACACCTTTACCAATGAACCCTCTGCTGCATACTCTCAAAATCGCACACATACTCATACAATAACACACAGACACACCTCTACCAATGCACCCTCTGCTGGATACTCACAGAATCACACACACACACACACACACACACACACACACACACACACACACACCTTTACCAATGCACCCTCTGCTGGATACTCTCAGAAGCACACACACACACACACATACTCACACAAACCTTTACCAATACACCTTCTGCTGGATACTCTCAGAATCACACACACACACACACACACACACACGCACACACACCTTTACCAATGCGCCCTCTGCTGGATTCTCTCAGAATCACACACACACGCACACCTTTTCCAATGCACACTCTGCTGGATACTCTCAGAATTACACACACACACAAACACACACACACACACCTTTACCAATGCACCTCCTGCTGGATACACTAAGAATCACACACACTCACACACAAACGCACACACACAAACACACACACACACCCTTACCAATGCTCCCTCTTCTGCAATCTCTCAGAATCACACACATACTCGTACACACACACAGACACACCTTTACCAATGCACCCTCTGCTGGAT
The DNA here is from genome assembly GCF_017639515.1 of Carcharodon carcharias. Taxonomy (NCBI): domain Eukaryota; kingdom Metazoa; phylum Chordata; class Chondrichthyes; order Lamniformes; family Lamnidae; genus Carcharodon; species Carcharodon carcharias. The sequence goes on along the minus strand of NC_054491.1, from coordinate 48,527,494 downwards.
TCTAACAAAATCACACACACACACACACACACACACACCTTTACCAATGCGCCCTCTGCTGGATATTTTCAGAATAGAACACACACAAACACACACACATACCTTTACCAATGTACCCTCTGCTAGATACACTCAGAATCACACACACACATACGCACACTCCTTTACCAATGCACCATCTGCTGGATACTCTCAGAATCACACACACACACACACAAACACACACACTCACACCTTTACCAATGCACCTCCTGCTGGATACACTCAGAATCACACATGCTAACACACACACACACACTCAGACACAAAACCTTACCAATGCTCCCTCTGCTGCATACTCTCAGAATCACACACATACTCATACACACACACACAGACAAACATTTACCAATGCGCCCTCTGCTGGATTCTCACAGCATCACACACACACACACACACACACACACACAACTTTACCAATGAACCCTCTGCTGCATACTCTCAGAATCACACACATACTCATACAGTAACACACACACACACCTCTACCAATGCACCCTCTGCTGGATACTCAGAGAATCACACACACACACACACACACATACACACACGTTTACCAATGCACCCTCTGCTGGATACTCTCAGAATCACACACACACATACTCACAGAAACCTTTACCAATACACCCTCTGCTGGATACTGTCAGAATCACACACACACACACACACACACACACACACACCCTTTTACCAATGCACACTCTGCTGGATACTCTCAGAATCACACACACACACACACACACACACACACACACACACACACCTTTACCAATGCACCTCCTGCTGGATACACTAAGAATCACACACACTCACACACAAACGCACACACACACACACACACACACACACTTACCAATGCTCCCTCTGCTGCAATCTCTCAGAATCACACACATACTCATACACACCCACACAGACACACCTTTACCAATGCACCCTCTGCTGGATTCTCACAGAATCACACACACACACACACGCTCACACACATACACACCTTTACCAATGCACCCTCTGCTGGATACTCTCAGAATCACACACACACAAACACAAACACACACACACACATGCACATATCTTTACCAATACACCCTCTGCTGGATACTTGCAGAATCACACGCACCCACATACACACACACACACACACACATTTACCAATGCACCCTCTGCTGGATACTCTCAGAATCATACACACACACACACACATACTCACACAAACCTTTACCAATACACCCTCTGCTGGATACTCTCAGAATCACACACACACACACACACACACACACACACACATATACACACTCCTTTACCAATGCACCCTCTGCTGGATACTCTCAGAATAACACACACACATACACACTCAAACATACCTTTACCAATGTACCCTGTGCTGGATACACTCAGAATCACACACACACACACACACCCACCCACACACACACACACCCTTACCAATGCTCCCTCTGCTGCATACTCTCAGAATCACACACATACTCATACACACACACACAGACACACATTTACCAATGCACCCTCTGCTGGATTCTCACAGAATCACACACACACAGACACACACACACTTTTACCAATGAACCCTCTGCTGCATACGCTAAGAATGACACACATACTCATACACTAACACACACACACACCTCTACCAATGCACCCTCTGCTGGATACTCACAGAATCACCCACACACACACACACACACACACACCTTTACCAAAGCAACCTCTGCTGGATAGTCTCAGAATCACACACAAACACACAGAAACACACACGCACACATGCACACATCTTTACCAATTCACCCTCTGCTGATACTCTCAGAATCACACACACACACACATACTCACACAAACCTTTACCAATACACCCTCTGCTGGATACTCTCACAATCACACACACACACACACACACACACACACACAACCTTTTACCAATGCACCGTCTGCTGGATACTCTCAGAATCACACACACACACACGCACACACATACACACACACACACAATCACCTTTACCAATACACCCTCTGCTGCATTCTCTCAGAATCACACACACACACACACACACACACACACCTTTTCAAATGCACAGTCTGCTGGATACTCTCAGAATCACACACACACACAAACACACACACACACACACCTTTACTACCGCACCTCCTGCTGGATACACTAAGAATCACACACAGTCACACACAAACGCGCACGCACACACACACACACACACCCTTACCAATGCTTCCTCTGCTGCAATCTCTCAGAATCACACACATACTCATACTCACACACATAGACACAGCTTTAACAATGCACCGTCTGCTGGATTCTCACAGAATCACACACACACACACACACACACACACACACACCTTTACCAATGAACCCTCTGCTGCATACTCTCAAAATCGCACACATACTCATACAATAACACACAGACACACCTCTACCAATGCACCCTCTGCTGGATTCTCACAGAATCACACACACACACACACACACACACACACACACACACACCTTTACCAATGCACCCTCTGCTGGATACTCTCAGAATCACACACACACACACACATACTCACACAAACCTTTACCAATACACCTTCTGCTGGATACTCTCAGAATCACACACACACACACACACACACACACGCACACACACCTTTACCAATGCACCCTCTGCTGGATTCTCTCAGAATCACACACACACGCACACCTTTTCCAATGCACACTCTGCTGGATACTCTCAGAATTACACACACACACAAACACACACACACACACACCTTTACCAATGCACCTCCTGCTGGATACACTAAGAATCACACACACTCACACACAAACGCACACACACAAACACACACACACACCCTTACCAATGCTCCCTCTTCTGCAATCTCTCAGAATCACACACATACTCGTACACACACACACAGACACACCTTTACCAATGCACCCTCTGCTGGATTCTAACAGAATCACACACACACACACACACACACCTTTACCAATGAACCCTCTGCTGCATACTCTCAGAATCGCACACATAATCATACAATAACACGCAGCCACACCTCTACCAGTGCACCCTCTGCTGGATACTCACAGAATCACACACACACACACACACACACACACCCTTTTACCAATGCACCGTCTGCTGGATACTCTCAGAATCACACACACACACAGACCCGCACCCACCTTTACCCATGCACCCACTGCTGGATACTCACAGAATCACACACACACACACACACACACACACACCCTTTTACCAATGCACCCTCTGCTGGATTCTCACAGAATCACACACACACAGACACACACACACTTTTACCAATGAACCCTCTGCTGCATACGCTAAGAATGACACACATACTCATACACTAACACACACACACACCTCTACCAATGCACCCTCTGCTGGATACTCACAGAATCACCCACACACACACACACACACACACACCTTTACCAAAGCAACCTCTGCTGGATAGTCTCAGAATCACACACAAACACACAGAAACACACACGCACACATGCACACATCTTTACCAATTCACCCTCTGCTGATACTCTCAGAATCACACACACACACACATACTCACACAAACCTTTACCAATACACCCTCTGCTGGATACTCTCACAATCACACACACACACACACACACACACACACACACAACCTTTTACCAATGCACCGTCTGCTGGATACTCTCAGAATCACACACACACACACGCACACACATACACACACACACACAATCACCTTTACCAATACACCCTCTGCTGCATTCTCTCAGAATCACACACACACACACACACACACACACACCTTTTCAAATGCACAGTCTGCTGGATACTCTCAGAATCACACACACACACAAACACACACACACACACACCTTTACTACCGCACCTCCTGCTGGATACACTAAGAATCACACACAGTCACACACAAACGCGCACGCACACACACACACACACACCCTTACCAATGCTTGCTCTGCTGCAATCTCTCAGAATCACACACATACTCATACTCACACACATAGACACAGCTTTAACAATGCACCGTCTGCTGGATTCTCACAGAATCACACACACACACACACACACACACACACACCTTTACCAATGAACCCTCTGCTGCATACTCTCAAAATCGCACACATACTCATACAATAACACACAGACACACCTCTACCAATGCACCCTCTGCTGGATTCTCACAGAATCACACACACACACACACACACACACACACACACACACACCTTTACCAATGCACCCTCTGCTGGATACTCTCAGAATCACACACACACACACACATACTCACACAAACCTTTACCAATACACCTTCTGCTGGATACTCTCAGAATCACACACACACACACACACACACACACGCACACACACCTTTACCAATGCACCCTCTGCTGGATTCTCTCAGAATCACACACAGACGCACACCTTTTCCAATGCACACTCTGCTGGATACTCTCAGAATTACACACACACACAAACACACACACACACACCTTTACCAATGCACCTCCTGCTGGATACACTAAGAATCACACACACTCACACACAAACGCACACACACAAACACACACACACACCCTTACCAATGCTCCCTCTTCTGCAATCTCTCAGAATCACACACATACTCGTACACACACACACAGACACACCTTTAACAATGCACCCTCTGCTGGATTCTAACAGAATCACACACACACACACACACACACCTTTACCAATGAACCCTCTGCTGCATACTCTCAGAATCGCAAACATAATCATACAATAACACGCAGCCACACCTCTACCAGTGCACCCTCTGCTGGATACTCACAGAATCACACACACACACACACACACACACACACACCCTTTTACCAATGCACCGTCTGCTGGATACTCTCAGAATCACACACACACACAGACCCGCACCCACCTTTACCCATGCACCCACTGCTGGATACTCACAGAATCACACACACACACACACACACACACACACACCCTTTTACCAATGCGCCGTCTGCTGGATACTCTCAGAATCACACACACACACAGACCCGCACCTACCTTTACCCATGCACCCACTGCTGGATACTCGCAGAAACACACACACACACACACACACACACACACACACCTTTACCAATGAACCCTCTGCTGCATACTCTCAAAATCGCACACATACTCATACAATAACACACAGACACACCTCTACCAATGCACCCTCTGCTGGATACTCACAGAATCACACACACACACACACACACACACACACACACACACACACACACCTTTACCAATGCACCCTCTGCTGGATACTCTCAGAATCACACACACACACACACCTTTTCCAATGCACACTCTGCTGGATACTCTCAGAATTACACACACACACAAACACACACACACACACCTTTACCAATGCACCTCCTGCTGGATACACTAAGAATCACACACACTCACACACAAACGCACACACACAAACACACACACACACCCTTACCAATGCTCCCTCTTCTGCAATCTCTCAGAATCACACACATACTCGTACACACACACAGACACACCTTTACCAATGCACCCTCTGCTGGATTCTAACAAAATCACACACACACACACACACACACACACCTTTACCAATGAACCCTCTGCTGCATACTCTCAGAATCGCACACATAATAATGCAATAACACGCAGCCACACCTCTACCAGTGCACCCTCTGCTGGATACTCACAGAATCACACACACACACACACACACACACACCCTTTTACCAATGCACCGTCTGCTGGATACTATCAGAACCACACACACACACAGACCCGCACCCACCTTTACCCATGCACCCACTGCTGGATACTCTCAGAAACACACACACACACACACACACACACACACACACACACACACCTTTACCAATGCACCCTCTGCTGGATACTCTCAGAATCAAAAACACCGGACACACACACACACATACACAAACACCTTTACCAATGCACCCTCTGCTGTATACCCTCAGAATCACACACACACTCACACACACACACACATCTTTACCAATGCACCTCCTGCTGGATACACTCAGAATCACACACACTCACACACGCACACACACACTGCTTTACCAAAGCAGCCTCTGCTGCATACTCTCAGAATCACACACATACTCGTACACACACACAGCCACACCTTTACCATTGCACCCTCTGCTGTATTCTCACAGAATTACACACACACACAGACACACCTTTACCAATTCACCCTCTGCTGGATACTCACAGAATCAGACACACGCACACACACACACACACACACACAAACAAACGCCAACACCTTTACCAATGCACTCTCTGCTGGATACACTCAGAATCACACACACAAACACACACACACACACACAAACACACACAACTTTACCAATGCGCCCTCGGCTGGATACTATCAGAAACACACACACACACATACACACACACACACACACACACACACACACACACACACACACACACACACCTTTACCAATGCACCCTCTGCTGGATACTCTCAGAATCACACACACCCACACACACACACATACCTTTACCAATGCACCCTCTGCTGGATACTCTCAGAATCACGCACAAACACACACACACACACTCACACACACCTTTACCAATTCACCCCCTGGCCAGTGGATACTCCCAGAATCACACACACACTCATACACACGCACACACATAGACTCACCTTTACCAATGCACCATCTGCTGGATTCTCACAGAATCACACACACACACACATACACACAAACACACACACACCGTTATGAATGCATCCTCTGCTGCGTAGTCTCAGAATCACACACACATACACACACTCAAGCACACACACCCACCTTTACCAGTGCACCATCTGCTGGATACTCTCAGATTAATACACACACACACACACACACACACACACACACACACACACACGCACACACACACATACACAATCCTTTACCAATGCACCCTCTGCTGGATACTCTCAGAATAACACGCACACATACAAACTCACACTTACCTTTACCAATGTACCCTGTGCTGGATACACTCAGAATCAAACACACACACACACACACATACACACACACACACACACACAGACACACACGTTTAACAATGCACCCTCTGCTGGATACTCTCAGAATCACACACACACACACAAACACACACACACACACACACATCTTTACTAATGCACCCTCTGCTGGATACTCTCAAAAACACACACACACACACACACACACACACACACACACACACACACACACACACACACACACGCACACACACCTTTACCAAATGCACCATATGCTGGACACTCTCAGAAACAGACACACACACAAGCACATCTTTACCAATGCACCCTCTGCTGGATAGTCCCAGAATCACACACAAACACACACGCACCCTTACCAATGCACCCTCTGCTGGATAAACTCAGAATCAAATGCACAGGACACACGCACACAAACACATACACATACACAAACACCTTTACCAATGCACCCTCGGCTGGATACACTCATAATCACACACACACAGACAAACACACACAGACACACACACACACACACACACACACCTTTGCCAATGCACCCTCTGCTGGATAGTCTCAGAATCACAAACACACAGACACACACACACACACAAATGCACACATCTTTACCTATGCACTCTCTGCTGGATACTCTCAGAATCTCACAAACACACACACACACACACATACACACCTTTACCAATGCGCCCTCTGCTGGATACTCTCAGAATCACACACACACACACACATACTCACACAAACCTTTACCAATACACCTTCTGCTGGATACTCTCAGAATCACACACACACACACACACACACACGCACACACACCTTTACCAATGCACCCTCTGCTGGATTCTCTCAGAATCACACACACACGCACACCTTTTCCAATGCACACTCTGCTGGATACTCTCAGAATTACACACACACACAAACACACACACACACACACCTTTACCAATGCACCTCCTGCTGGATACACTAAGAATCACACACACTCACACACAAACGCACACACACAAACACACACACACACCCTTACCAATGCTCCCTCTTCTGCAATCTCTCAGAATCACACACATACTCGTACACACACACAGACACACCTTTACCAATGCACCCTCTGCTGGATTCTAACAAAATCACACACACACACACACACACACACCTTTACCAATGAACCCTCTGCTGCATACTCTCAGAATCGCACACATAATAATGCAATAACACGCAGCCACACCTCTACCAGTGCACCCTCTGCTGGATACTCACAGAATCACACACACACACACACACACACACACACCCTTTTACCAATGCACCGTCTGCTGGATACTCTCAGAACCACACACACACACAGACCCGCACCCACCTTTACCCATGCACCCACTGCTGGATACTCTCAGAAACACACACACACACACACACACACACACACACACACCTTTACCAATGCACCCTCTGCTGGATACTCTCAGAATCAAAAACACCGGACACACACACACACATACACAAACACCTTTACCAATGCACCCTCTGCTGTATACCCTCAGAATCACACACACACTCACACACACACACACATCTTTACCAATGCACCTCCTGCTGGATACACTCAGAATCACACACACTCACACACGCACACACACACTGCTTTACCAAAGCAGCCTCTGCTGCATACTCTCAGAATCACACACATACTCGTACACACACACAGCCACACCTTTACCATTGCACCCTCTGCTGTATTCTCACAGAATTACACACACACACAGACACACCTTTACCAATTCACCCTCTGCTGGATACTCACAGAATCAGACACACGCACACACACACACACACACACACAAACAAACGCCAACACCTTTACCAATGCACTCTCTGCTGGATACACTCAGAATCACACACACAAACACACACACACACACACAAACACACACAACTTTACCAATGCGCCCTCGGCTGGATACTATCAGAAACACACACACACACATACACACACACACACACACACACACACACACACACACACACACACACACACCTTTACCAATGCACCCTCTGCTGGATACTCTCAGAATCACACACACCCACACACACACACATACCTTTACCAATGCACCCTCTGCTGGATACTCTCAGAATCACGCACAAACACACACACACACACTCACACACACCTTTACCAATTCACCCCCTGGCCAGTGGATACTCCCAGAATCACACACACACTCATACACACGCACACACATAGACTCACCTTTACCAATGCACCATCTGCTGGATTCTCACAGAATCACACACACACACACATACACACAAACACACACACACCGTTATGAATGCATCCTCTGCTGCGTAGTCTCAGAATCACACACACATACACACACTCACGCACACACACCCACCTTTACCAGTGCACCATCTGCTGGATACTCTCAGATTAATACACACACACACACACACACACACACACACACACACACGCACACACACACATACACAATCCTTTACCAATGCACCCTCTGCTGGATACTCTCAGAATAACACGCACACATACAAACTCACACTTACCTTTACCAATGTACCCTGTGCTGGATACACTCAGAATCAAACACACACACACACACACATACACACACACACACACACACAGACACACACGTTTAACAATGCACCCTCTGCTGGATACTCTCAGAATCACACACACACACACAAACACACACACACACACACACATCTTTACTAATGCACCCTCTGCTGGATACTCTCAAAAACACACACACACACACACACACACACACACACACACACACACACACACACACGCACACACACCTTTACCAAATGCACCATATGCTGGACACTCTCAGAAACAGACACACACACAAGCACATCTTTACCAATGCACCCTCTGCTGGATAATCCCAGAATCACACACAAACACACACGCACCCTTACCAATGCACCCTCTGCTGGATAAACTCAGAATCAAATGCACAGGACACACGCACACAAACACATACACATACACAAACACCTTTACCAATGCACCCTCGGCTGGATACACTCATAATCACACACACACAGACAAACACACACAGACACACACACACACACACACACACACCTTTGCCAATGCACCCTCTGCTGGATAGTCTCAGAATCACACACACACAGACACATACACACACACAAATGCACACATCTTTACCTATGCACTCTCTGCTGGATACTCTCAGAATCTCACAAACACACACACACACACACATACACACCTTTACCAATGCGCCCTCTGCTGGATACTCTCAGAATCACACACACACACACACATACTCACACAAACCTTTACCAATACACCTTCTGCTGGATACTCTCAGAATCACACACACACACACACACACACACACGCACACACACCTTTACCAATGCACCCTCTGCTGGATTCTCTCAGAATCACACACACACGCACACCTTTTCCAATGCACACTCTGCTGGATACTCTCAGAATTACACACACACACAAACACACACACACACACCTTTACCAATGCACCTCCTGCTGGATACACTAAGAATCACACACACTCACACACAAACGCACACACACAAACACACACACACACCCTTACCAATGCTCCCTCTTCTGCAATCTCTCAGAATCACACACATACTCGTACACACACACAGACACACCTTTACCAATGCACCCTCTGCTGGATTCTAACAAAATCACACACACACACACACACACACACACCTTTACCAATGAACCCTCTGCTGCATACTCTCAGAATCGCACACATAATAATGCAATAACACGCAGCCACACCTCTACCAGTGCACCCTCTGCTGGATACTCACAGAATCACACACACACACACACACACACACACCCTTTTACCAATGCACCGTCTGCTGGATACTCTCAGAACCACACACACACACAGACCCGCACCCACCTTTACCCATGCACCCACTGCTGGATACTCTCAGAAACACACACACACACACACACACACACACACACACACACACACACCTTTACCAATGCACCCTCTGCTGGATACTCTCAGAATCAAAAACACCGGACACACACACACACATACACAAACACCTTTACCAATGCACCCTCTGCTGTATACCCTCAGAATCACACACACACTCACACACACACACACATCTTTACCAATGCACCTCCTGCTGGATACACTCAGAAT
>NC_054491.1:48498628-48511128 GCF_017639515.1 Carcharodon carcharias | reverse complement strand
TTTACCAATGCACCATCTGCTGGATACTCTCAGAATCAGACACACACACACACACACACACACACACACACACACCCTTACCAATGCTCCCTCTGCTGCATACTCTCAGAATCACACACATACTCATACACACACACACAGACAAACATTTACCAATGCGCCCTCTGCTGGATTCTCACAGAATCACACACACACACACACACACACACACACAACTTTACCAATGAACCCTCTGCTGCATACTCTCAGAATCACACACATACTCATACACTAACACACACACACATCTCTACCAATGCACCCTCTGCTGGATACTCAGAGAATCACACACACACACACACCTTTACCAATGCACCCTCTGCTGGATACTCTCAGAATCACACACACACATACTCACACAAACCTTTACCAATACACCCTCTGCTGGATACTCTCAGAATCACACACACACACACACACACACACACACCCTTTTACCAATGCACACTCTGCTGGATACTCTCAGAATCACACACACACACACACACACACACACACACACACACACACACCTTTACCAATGCACCTCCTGCTGGACACACTAAGAATCACACACACTCACACACAAACGCACACACACACACACACACTTACCAATGCTCCCTCTGCTGCAATCTCTCAGAATCACACACATACTCATACACACACACACAGACACACCTTTACCAATGCACCCTCTGCTGGATTCTCACAGAATCACACACACACACAAACACTCACACACATACACACCTTTACCAATGCACCCTCTGCTGGATACTCTCAGAATCACACACACACAAACACAAACACACACACACACATGCACATATCTTTACCAATACACCCTCTGCTGGATACTTGCAGAATCACACGCACCCACATACACACACACACACACACACACATTTACCAATGCACCCTCTGCTGGATACTCTCAGAATCATACACACACACACACATACTCACACAAACCTTTACCAATACACCCTCTGCTGGATACTCTCAGAATCACACACACACACACACACACACACACACACACACACACACTCACCCTTTTACCAATGCACCGTCTGCTGGATACTCTCAGAATCACACACACACACAGACCCGCACCCACCTTTACCCATGCACCCACTGCTGGATACTCTCAGAAACACACACACACACACACACGCACACACACACACACACACACACACACACCTTTACCAATGCACCCTCTGCTGGATACTCTCAGAATCAAAAACACAGCACACACACACACACATACTCACACAAACCTTTACCAATGCACCGTCTGCTGTATACACTCAGAATCACACACACACACGCACGCACACACACACACACCCCTTTACCAATGCACCCTCTGCTTGTTAGTCTCAGAATCACACACACATGCACACACACAAAAACACACACACCTTTACCAATGCACCCTCTGCTGGCTACACTCAAAAACACACACACACACACACACACACACACACACACACACACACACACACCTTTACCAATGCACCCTCTGCTGGACACTCTCAGAACCACACACACACACAAACACACCCACACACACTCCTTTACCAATAAACCCTCTGCTGGATACTCTCAGAATCACACACACACTCACACACACACAAACATCTTTACCAATGCACCTCCTGCTGGATACACTCAGAATCACACACACTCACACACGCACAAACACACTGCTTTACCAAAGCAGCCTCTGCTGCATACTCTCAGAATCACACACATACTCGTACACTCACACAGCCACACCTTTACCATTGCACCCTATGCTGTATTCTCACAGAATTACACACACACACAGACACACCTTTACCAATTCACCCTCTGCTGGATACTCACAGAATCAGACACACGCACACACACACACACACACACACACACACAAACAAACGCCAACACCTTTACCAATGCACTCTCTGCTGGATACACTCAGAATCACACACACACACACACACACACACACACACACACACACCTTTACCAATGCGCCCTCGGCTGGATACTATCAGAAACACACACACACACATACACACACACACACACACACACACACACACACACACACACCTTTACCAATGCACCCTCTGCTGGATACTCTCAGAATCACACACACCCACACACACACACATACCTTTTCCAATGCACCCTCTGCTGGATACTCTCAGAATCACGCACACACACACACACACACACACACACTCACACACAACTTTACCAATTCACCCCCTGGCCAGTGGATACTCCCAGAATCACACACACACTCATACACACGCACACACATAGACACACCTTTACCAATGCACCATCTGCTGGATTCTCACAGAATCACACACACACACACATACACACAAACACACACACACCGTTATGAATGCATCCTCAGCTGCGTAGTCTCAGAATCACACACACACACACACACACACTCACACACACACACACATACACAATCCTTTACCAATGCACCCTCTGCTGGATACTCTCAGAATAACACGCACACATACAAACTCACACTTACCTTTACCAATGTACCCTGTGCTGGATACACTCAGAATCACACACACACACACACACACATACACACACACACACACACACAGACACACACGTTTGCCAATGCACCCTCTGCTGGATACTCTCAGAATCACACACACACACACACACACACACACACACACACATCTTTACTAATGCACCCTCTGCTGGATACTCTCAAAAACACACACACACAAACACACACACACACACACGCACACACACCTTTACCAAATGCACCATATGCTGGACACTCTCAGAAACAGACACACACACAAGCACATCTTTACCAATGCACCCTCTGCTGGATAATCCCAGAATCACACACACACGCACCCTTACCAATGCACCCTCTGCTGGATAAACTCAGAATCAAATGCACAGGACACACACACACAAACACATACAGATACACAAACACCTTTACCAATGCACCCTCGGCTGGATACACTCATAATCACACACACACACACACACACACACACACACACACACACACACACACACACACACCTTTGCCAATGCACCCTCTGCTGGATCGTCTCAGAATCACACACACATACACACACACACACACACACACACACACACACACACACACACACCTTTGCCAATGCACCCTCTGCTGGATAGTCTCAGAATCACACACACACAGACACACACACACACACAAATGCACACATCTTTACCTATGCACTCTCTGCTGGATACTCTCAGAATCTCACAAACACACACACACACACACACACACCTTTACCAATGCGCCCTCTGCTGGATATTTTCAGAATAGAACACACACACACACACACACATACCTTTACCAATGTACCCTCTGCTAGATACACTCAGAATCACACACACACATACACACACTCCTTTACCAATGCACCATCTGCTGGATACTCACAGAATCACACACACACACACACACACACACACACACACCTTTACCAATGCACCTCCTGCTGGATACACTCAGAATCACACACGTTAACACACACACACACACACAAACACACACACACCCTTACCAATGCTCCCTCTGCTGCATACTCTCAGAATCACACACATACTCATACACACACACACAGACAAACATTTACCAATGCGCCCTCTGCTGGATTCTCACAGAATCACACACACACACACACACACACACACACACAACTTTACCAATGAACCCTCTGCTGCATACTCTCAGAATCACACACATACTCATACACACACACACAGACAAACATTTACCAATGCGCCCTCTGCTGGATTCTCACAGAATCACACACACACACACACACACACACACACAACTTTACCAATGAACCCTCTGCTGCATACTCTCAGAATCACACACATACTCATACACTAACACACACACACACCTCTACCAATGCACCCTCTGCTGGATACTCTCAGAATCACACACACACATACTCACACAAACCTTTACCAATACATCCTCTGCTGGATACTCTCAGAATCACACACACACACACACACACACACACCCTTTTACCAATGCACTCTCTGCTGGATACTCTCAGAATCACACACACACACACACACACACACACACACACCTTTACCAATGCACCTCCTGCTGGATACACTAAGAATCACACACACTCACACACAAACGCACACACACACACACACACACACACTTACCAATGCTCCCTCTGCTGCAATCTCTCAGAATCACACCCATACTCATACACACACACACATACACACCTTTACCAATGCACCCTCTGCTGGATTCTCACAGAATCACACACACACACACACACTCACACACATACACACCTTTACCAATGCACCCTCTGCTGGATACTATCAGAATCACACACACAATCACACACACACACACACACACACATCTTTACCAATGCACCTCCTGCTGGATACACTCCGAATCACACACACTCACACACACACACAGCTTTACCAAAGCAGCCTCTGCTGCATACTCTCAGAATCACACTCATAATCGTACACACACACAGCCACACCTTTACCAATGCACCCTATGGTGTATTCTCACAGAATGAGACACACACACAGAAACACCTTTACCAATTCACCCTCTGCTGGATACTCACAGAATCAGACTCCCACACACACACACACACACACACACACACACACACACACACACAAACAAACGCCAACACCTTTACCAATGCACTCTCTGCTGGATACACTCAGAATCACACACACACACACACACACACACACCTTTACCAATGCGCCCTCGGCTGGATACTATCAGAAACACACACACACACACACACACACACACACACACACACACACACACCTTTACCAATGCACCCTCTGCTGGATACTCTCAGAATCACACACACCCACACACACACACACATACTTTACCAATGCACCCTCTGCTGGATACTCTCAGAAACACGCACAGACACACACACACACACACACTCAAACACACCTTTACCAATTCACCCCCTGGCCGGTGGATACTCCCAGAATCATACACTCACTCATACACACGCACACACATAGACACACCTTTACCAATGCACCATCTGCTGGTACTCACAGAATCACACACACACACACACAAAAACAGACACACATTTACCAATGCGCCCTCGACTCGATACTATTAGAAACACACACACACACACACACACACACACACACACCTTTAACAATGCACCCTCTGCTGGATACTCTCAGAATCACGCACACACACACACACACACTCACACACACCTTTAGCAATTCACACCCTGGCCAGTGGATACTCCCAGAATCACACACACACTCAGACACACGCACACACATAGACACACCTTTACCAATGCACCATCTGCTGGATTCTCACAGAATCACACACACACACACACATACACACAAACACACACACACCGTTATGAATGCATCCTCTGCTGCGTAGTCTCAGAATCGCACACACATACACACACTCACGCACACACACCCACCTTTACCAGTGCACCGTCTGCTGGATACTCTCAGATTAATACACACACACACACACACACACACACACACACACACACACACACACATACACAATCCTTTACCAATGCACCCTCTGCTGGATACTCTCAGAATAACACGCACACATACAAACTCACACTTACCTTTACCAATGTACCCTGTGCTGGATACACTCAGAATCACACACACACACACACATACACACACACACACACACACATCTTTACTAATGCACCCTCTGCTGGATACTCTCAAAAACACACACACACACACACACACACACACACACACACACACACACACACACACACACACACCTTTACCAAATGCACCATATGCTGGACACTCTCAGAAACAGACACACACACAAGCACATCTTTACCAATGCACCCTCTGCTGGATAATCCCAGAGTCACACACACACACACATGCACCCTTACCAATGCACCCTCTGCTGGATAAACTCAGAATCAAATGCACAGGACACACACACACAAACACATACACATACACAAACACCTTTACCAATGCACCCTCGGCTGGATACACTCATAATCACACACACACACACGCACACACACACACACACACACACACACACACATACCTTTACCAATGTACCCTCTGCTAGATACACTCAGAATCACACACACACATACGCAGACTCCTTTACCAATGCACCATCTGCTGGATACTCTCAGAATCACACACACACACACACACACACACACCCACACACACACACCTTTACCAATGCACCTCCTGCTGGATACACTCAGAATCACACATGTTAACACACACACACACACACACACACACACACACACACCCTTACCAATGCTCCCTCTGCTGCATACTCTGAGAATCTCACACATACTCATACACACACACACAGACAAACATTTACCAATGCGCCCTCTGCTGGATTCTCACAGAATCACACACACACACACACACACACACAACTTTACCAATGAACCCTCTGCTGCATACTGTCAGAATCACACACATACTCATACACTAACACACACACACACCTCTACCAATGCACCCTCTGCTGGATACTCAGAGAATCACACACACACACACACACACACACACACACACACCTTTACCAATGCACCCTCTGCTGGATACTCTCAGAATCACACACACACATACTCACACAAACCTTTACCAATGCACCCTCTGCTGGATACTCTCAGAATCAAACACACACACACACACACACACACACACACACACACACCTTTAACAATGCACCTCCTGCTGGATACACTAAGAATCACACACACTCACACACAAACGCACACACACACACACACACACACACACTTACCAATGCTCCCTCTGCTGCAATCTCTCAGAATCACACACATACTCATACACACACACACAGACACACCTTTACCAATGCACCCTCTGCTGGATTCTCACAGAATCACACACACACACACACACTCACACACATACACACCTTTACCAATGCACCCTCTGCTGGATACTATCAGAATCACACACACACAAACACAAACACACACACACACATGCACATATCTTTACCAATACACCCTCTGCTGGATACTTGCAGAATCACACGCACCCACATACACACACACACACACACACATTTACCAATGCACCCTCTGCTGGATACTCTCAGAATCATACACACACACACACATACTCACACAAACCTTTACCAATACACCCTCTGCTGGATACTCTCAGAATCACACACACACACACACACACACACACACACACACACACACACACACACACACACATATACACACTCCTTTACCAATGCACCCTCTGCTGGATACTCTCAGAATAAGACACACACATACACACTCAAACATACCTTTACCAATGTACCCTCTGCTGGATACACTTTGAATCACACACACACACACACCCACACACACACACACCCTTACCAATGCTCCCTCTGCTGCATACTCTCAGAATCACACACATACTCATACACACACACACAGACACACATTTACCAATGCACCCTCTGCTGGATTCTCACAGAATCACACACACACAGACACACACACACTTTTACCAATGAACCCTCTGCTGCATACGCTAAGAATGACACACATACTCATACACTAACACACACACACACCTCTACCAATGCACCCTCTGCTGGATACTCACAGAATCACCCACACACACACACACACACAAACACCTTTACCAAAGCAACCTCTGCTGGATAGTCTCAGAATCACACACAAACACACAGAAACACACACGCACACATGCACACATCTTTACCAATTCACCCTCTGCTGATACTCTCACAATCACACACACACACACGCACACACACACACACACACACAATCACCTTTACCAATACACCCTCTGCTGCATTCTCTCAGAATCACACACACAGACACACACACACACACACACACCTTTTCCAATGCACAGTCCGCTGGATACTCTCAGAATCACACACACACACAAACACACACACACACAACTTTACTACCGCACCTCCTGCTGGCTACACTAAGAATCACACACAGTCACACACAAACGCGCACACACACACACACACACACACCCTTTCCAATGCTTCCTCTGCTGCAATCTCTCAGAATCACACACATACTCATACTCACACACATAGACACACCTTTAACAATGCACCGTCTGCTGGATTCTCACAGAATCACACACACACACACACACACACACACACACACACCTTTACCAATGAACCCTCTGCTGCATACACTCAAAATCGCACACATACTCATACAATAACACACAGACACACCACTACCAATGCACCCTCTGCTGGATACTCACAGAATCACACACACACACACACACACACACACACACACACCTTTACCAATGCACCCTCTGCTGGATACTCTCAGAATCACACACACACACACACATACTCACACAAACCTTTACCAATACACCTTCTGCTGGATACTCTCAGAATCACACACACACACACACACACACACACACACTCGCACACACACCTTTACCAATGCACCCTCTGCTGGATTCTCTCAGAATCACACACACAAGCACACCTTTTCCAATGCACACTCTGCTGGATACTCTCAGAATTACACACACACACAAACACACACACACACACCTTTACCAATGCACCTCCTGCTGGATACACTAAGAATCACACACACTCACACACAAACGCACACACACACACACACACACACACCCTTACCAATGCTCCCTCTTCTGCAATCTCTCAGAATCACACACATACTCGTACACACACACACAGACACACCTTTACCAATGCACCCTCTGCTGGATTCTAACAGAATCACACACACACACACACCTTTACCAATGAACCCTCTGCTGCATACTCTCAGAATCGCACACATAATCATACAATAACACGCAGACACACCTCTACCAATGCACCCTCTGCTGGATACTCACAGAATCACACACACACACACACCCTTTTACCAATGCACCGTCTGCTGGATACTCTCAGAATCACACACACACACAGACCCGCACCCACCTTTACCCATGCACCCACTGCTGGATACTCTCAGAAACACACACACACACACACACACACACACACACGCACACACCTTTAACAATGCACCCTCTGCTGGATACTCTCAGAATCAAAAACACCGGACACACACACACACATACACAAACAACTTTACCAATGAAACCCTCTGCTGTATACCGTCAGAATCACACACACACTCACACACACACACACATCTTTACCAATGCACCTCCTGCTGGATACACTCAGAATCACACACACTCACACACGCACACACACACTGCTTTACCAAAGCAGCCTCTGCTGCATACTCTCAGAATCACACACATACTCGTACACACACACAGCCACACTTTTACCACTGCACCCTATGCTGTATTCTCACAGCATTACACACACACACAGACACACCTTTACCAATTCACCCTCTGCTGGATACTCACAGAATCAGACACACGCACACACACACACACACACACACACACACACACACACAAAAACAAACGCCAACACCTTTACCAATGCACTCTCTGCTGGATACACTCAGAATCACACACACACACACACACACACACACACACACACACCTTTACCAATGCGCCCTCGGCTGGATACTATCAGAAACACACACACACACACACACACACACACACACACACACACACACACACACACTTTTACCAATGCACCCTCTGCTGGATACTCTCAGAATCACACACACCCACACACACACACATACCTTTACCAATGCACCCTCTGCTGGATACTCTCAGAATCACGCACACAAACACACACACACACTCACACACACCTTTACCAATTCATCCCCTGGCCAGTGGATACTCCCAGAATCACACACACACTCATACACACGCACACATATAGACACACCTTTACCAAAGCACCATCTGCTGGATTCTCACAGAATCACACACACACACACACATACACACAAACACACACACACCGTTATAAATGCATCCTCTGCTGCGTAGTCTCAGAATCACACACACATACACACACTCACGCACACACACCCACCTTTACCAGTGCACCATCTGCTGGATACTCTCAGATTAATACACACACACACACACACACACACACACACACTCACACATACACAATCCTTTACCAATGCACCCTCTGCTGGATACACTCAGAATCACACACACACACACACACACACACACATCTTTACTAATGCTCCCTCTGCTGGATACTCTCAAAAAAACACACACACAAACGCACACACACACACACACACGCACACACACCTTTACCAAATGCCCCATATGCTGGACACTCTCAGAAACAGACACACACACAAGCACATCTTTACCAATGCACGCTCTGCTGGATAATCCCAGAATCACACACACACACACACACGCACCCTTACCAATGCACCCTCTGCTGGATAAACTCAGAATCAAATGCACAGGACACACACACACAAACACATACACATACACAAACACCTTTACCAATGCACCCTCGGCTGGATACACTCATAATCACACACACACACACGCACACACACACACACACACACACACACACACATACCTTTACCAATGTACCCTCTGCTAGATACACTCAGAATCACACACACACATACGCAGACTCCTTTACCAATGCACCATCTGCTGGATACTCTCAGAATCACACACACACACACACACACACACCCACACACACACCTTTACCAATGCACCTCCTGCTGGATACACTCAGAATCACACATGTTAACACACACACACACACACACACACACCCCCTTACCAATGCTCCCTCTGCTGCATACTCTGAGAATCACACACATACTCATACACACACACACAGACAAACATTTACCAATGCGCCCTCTGCTGGATTCTCACAGAATCACACACACACACACACACACACACACAACTTTACCAATGAACCCTCTGCTGCATACTCTCAGAATCACACACATACTCATAACACTAACACACACACACACCTCTAACAATGCACCCTCTGCTGGATACTGAGAGAATCACACACACACACACACACACACACACACCTTTACCAATGCACCCTTTGCTGGATACTCTCAGAATCACACACACACAAACACAAGCACACATTTATGCACATATCTTTACCAATACACCCTCTGCTGGATACTCGCAGAATCACACGCACACACATACACACACACACACACACACACACACACACACATTTACCAATGCACCCTCTGCTGGATACTCTCAGAATCACACACACACACACACACATACTCACACAAACCTTTACCAATACACCTTCTGCTGGATACTCTCAGAATCACACACACACACACACACACACACACGCACACACACCTTTACCAATGCACCCTCTGCTGGATACTCTCAGAATTACACACACACACAAACACACACACACACCTTTACCAATGCACCACCTGCTGGATACACTAAGAATCACACACACTCACACACAAACGCACACACACACACACACACACACACCCTTACCAATGCTCCCTCTTCTGCAATCTCTCAGTATCACACACATACTCGTAAACACACACGCAGACACACCTTTACCAATGCACCCTCTGCTGGATTCTAACAGAATCACACACACACACACACACACACCTTTACCAATGAACCCTCTGCTGCATACTCTCAGAATCGCACACATAATCATACAATAACACGCAGACACACCTCTACCAATGCACCCTCTGCTGGATACTCACAGAATCACACACACACACATACACACACACACCCTTTTACCAATGCACCGTCTGCTGGATACTCTCAGAATCACACACACGCAGACCCGCACCCACCTTTACCCATGCACCCACTGCTAGATACTCTCAGAAACACACACACACACACACACACACACACACACACACACACACACCTTTACCAATGCACCCTCTGCTGGATACTCTCAGAATCAAAAACACCGGACACACACACACACATACACAAACACCTTTACCAATGCACCCTCTGCTGTATACCCTCAGAATCACACACACACTCAAACACACACACACACACTGCTTTACCAAAGCAGCCTCTGCTGCATACTCTCAGTATCACACACATACTCGTACACACACACAGCCACACCTTTACCATTGCACCCTATGCTGTATTCTCACAGAATTACACACACACACAGACACACCTTTACCAATTCACCCTCTGCTGGATACTCACAGAATCAGACACACGCACAAACGCAAACACACACACACACAAACAAACGCCAACACCTTTACCAATGCACTCTCTGCTGGATACACTCAATCACACACACACACACACACACACACACAGACACACCTTTACCAATG
>NC_054491.1:48488628-48493628 GCF_017639515.1 Carcharodon carcharias | reverse complement strand
CACACACACAGACACACATTTACCAGTGCACCCTCTGCTGGATTCTCACAGAATCACACACACACAGACACACACACACTTTTACCAATGAACCCTCTGCTGCATACGCTAAGAATGACACACATACTCATACACTAACACACACACACACCTCTACCAATGCACCCTCTGCTGGATACTCACAGAATCACCCACACACACACACACACACAAACACCTTTACCAAAGCAACCTCTGCTGGATAGTCTCAGAATCACACACAAACACACAGAAACACACACGCACACATGCACACATCTTTACCAATTCACCCTCTGCTGATACTCTCACAATCACACACACACACACGCACACACACACACACACACACAATCACCTTTACCAATACACCCTCTGCTGCATTCTCTCAGAATCACACACACAGACACACACACACACACACACACCTTTTCCAATGCACAGTCTGCTGGATACTCTCAGAATCACACACACACACAAACACACACACACACAACTTTACTACCGCACCTCCTGCTGGCTACACTAAGAATCACACACAGTCACACACAAACGCGCACACACACACACACACACACCCTTTCCAATGCTTCCTCTGCTGCAATCTCTCAGAATCACACACATACTCATACTCACACACATAGACACACCTTTAACAATGCACCGTCTGCTGGATTCTCACAGAATCACACACACACACACACACACACACACACACACACCTTTACCAATGAACCCTCTGCTGCATACACTCAAAATCGCACACATACTCATACAATAACACACAGACACACCTCTACCAATGCACCCTCTGCTGGATACTCACAGAATCACACACACACACACACACACACACACACACACACCTTTACCAATGCACCCTCTGCTGGATACTCTCAGAATCACACACACACACACACATACTCACACAAACCTTTACCAATACACCTTCTGCTGGATACTCTCAGAATCACACACACACACACACACACACACACACACTCGCACACACACCTTTACCAATGCACCCTCTGCTGGATTCTCTCAGAATCACACACACAAGCACTCCTTTTCCAATGCACACTCTGCTGGATACTCTCAGAATTACACACACACACAAACACACACACACACACCTTTACCAATGCACCTCCTGCTGGATACACTAAGAATCACACACACTCACACACAAACGCACACACACACACACACACACACCCTTACCAATGCTCCCTCTTCTGCAATCTCTCAGAATCACACACATACTCGTACACACACACACAGACACACCTTTACCAATGCACCCTCTGCTGGATTCTAACAGAATCACACACACACACACACCTTTACCAATGAACCCTCTGCTGCATACTCTCAGAATCGCACACATAATCATACAATAACACGCAGACACACCTCTACCAATGCACCCTCTGCTGGATACTCACAGAATCACACACACACACACCCTTTTACCAATGCACCGTCTGCTGGATACTCTCAGAATCACACACACACACAGACCCGCACCCACCTTTACCCATGCACCCACTGCTGGATACTCTCAGAAACACACACACACACACACACACACACACACGCACACACCTTTAACAATGCACCCTCTGCTGGATACTCTCAGAATCAAAAACACCGGACACACACACACACATACACAAACAACTTTACCAATGCACCCTCTGCTGTATACCCTCAGAATCACACACACACACACACACACACACACATCTTTACCAATGCACCTCCTGCTGGATACACTCAGAATCACACACACTCACACACGCACACACACACTGCTTTACCAAAGCAGCCTCTGCTGCATACTCTCAGAATCACACACATACTCGTACACACACACAGCCACACTTTTACCACTGCACCCTATGCTGTATTCTCACAGCATTACACACACACACAGACACACCTTTACCAATTCACCCTCTGCTGGATACTCACAGAATCAGACACACGCACACACACACACACACACACACACACACACACACAAACAAACGCCAACACCTTTACCAATGCACTCTCTGCTGGATACACTCAGAATCACACACACACACACAAACACACACACACACACACACCTTTACCAATGCGCCCTCGGCTGGATACTATCAGAAACACACACACACACACACACACACACACACACACACACACACACACCTTTACCAATGCACCCTCTGCTGGATACTCTCAGAATCACACACACCCACACACACACACATACCTTTACCAATGCACCCTCTGCTGGATACTCTCAGAATCACGCACACAAACACACACACACACTCACACACACCTTTACCAATTCATCCCCTGGCCAGTGGATACTCCCAGAATCACACACACACTCATACACACGCACACATATAGACACACCTTTACCAAAGCACCATCTGCTGGATTCTCACAGAATCACACACACACACACACATACACACAAACACACACACACCGTTATGAATGCATCCTCTGCTGCGTAGTCTCAGAATCACACACACATACACACACTCACGCACACACACCCACCTTTACCAGTGCACCATCTGCTGGGTACTCTCAGATTAATACACACACACACACACACACACACACACACACACTCACACATACACAATCCTTTACCAATGCACCCTCTGCTGGATACACTCAGAATCAAACACACACACACACACACACATACACACACACACACACACACAGACACACACGTTTACCAATGCACCCTCTGCTGGATACTCTCAGAATCACACACACACACACACACACACACACATCTTTACTAATGCACCCTCTGCTGGATACTCTCAAAAACACACACACACACACACACACACACAGACACGCACACACACCTTTACCAAATGCACCATATGCTGGACACTCTCAGAAACAGACACACACACAAGCACATCTTTACCAATGCACCCTCTGCTGGATAATCCCAGAATCACACACACACACACACACGCACCCTTACCAATGCACCCTCTGCTGGATAAACTCAGAATCAAATGCACAGGACACACACACACAAACACATGCACATACACAAACACCTTTACCAATGCACCCTCGGCTGGATACACTCATAATCACACACACACACACGCAAACACACACACACACACACACACACACACACACACACACACACACACACACACACACCTTTGCCAATGCACCCTCTGCTGGATCGTCTCAGAATCACACACACACAGACACACACACACACGCACACACACACACACACACACACACACACCTTTGCCAATGTACCCTCTGCTGGATAGTCTCAGAATCACACACGCACAGACACACACACACACACAAATGCACACATCTTTACCTATGCACTCTCTGCTGGATACTCTCAGAATCTCACAAACACTCACACAAACACACACACACAGTACCTTTACCAATGTACCCTCTGCTAGATACTCTCAGAATCACACACACACATACACACACTCCTTTACCAATGCACCATTTTCTGGATACTCTCAGAATCACACACACACACACACACACACACACACACACACCTTTACCAATGCACCTCCTGCTGGATACACTCAGAATCACACATGTTAACACACACACACAGACACACACACACCCCCTTACCAATGCTCCCTCTGCTGCATACTCTCAGAATCACACACATACTCATACACACACACACGGCCAAACATTTACCAATGCGCCCTCTGCTGGATTCTCACAGAATCACACACACACAAACACACACAACTTTACCAATGAACCCTCTGCTGCATACTCTCAGAATCACACACATACTCATAACACTAACACACACACACACCTCTACCAATGCACCCTCTGCTGGATACTGAGAGAATCACACACACACACACACACACACACACACCTTTACCAATGCACCCTTTGCTGGATACTCTCAGAATCACACACACACAAACACAAGCACACACACATGCACATATCTTTACCAATACACCCTCTGCTGGATACTCGCAGAATCACACGCACACACATACACACACACACACACACACACACACACACACATTTACCAATGCACCCTCTGCTGGATACTCTCAGAATCACACACACACACACACACATACTCACACAAACCTTTACCAATACACCTTCTGCTGGATACTCTCAGAATCACACACACACACACACACACACACACACGCACACACACCTTTACCAATGCACCCTCTGCTGGATACTCTCAGAATTACACACACACACAAACACACACACACACCTTTACCAATGCACCACCTGCTGGATACACTAAGAATCACACACACACACACAAACGCACACACACACACACACACACACACCCTTACCAATGCTCCCTCTTCTGCAATCTCTCAGTATCACACACATACTCGTACACACACACACAGACACACC
Organism: Carcharodon carcharias; assembly: GCF_017639515.1. Taxonomy (NCBI): domain Eukaryota; kingdom Metazoa; phylum Chordata; class Chondrichthyes; order Lamniformes; family Lamnidae; genus Carcharodon; species Carcharodon carcharias. The sequence continues at coordinate 48,489,152 of NC_054491.1, read as the reverse complement.
TTTACCAATGCACCCTCTGCTGGATTCTAACAGAATCACACACACACACACACACACACCTTTACCAATGAACCCTCTGCTGCATACTCTCAGAATCGCACACATAATCATACAATAACACGCAGACACACCTCTACCAATGCACCCTCTGCTGGATACTCACAGAATCACACACACACACATACACACACACACCCTTTTACCAATGCACCGTCTGCTGGATACTCTCAGAATCACACACACGCAGACCCGCACCCACCTTTACCCATGCACCCACTGCTAGATACTCTCAGAAACACACACACACACACACACACACACACACACACACACACACCTTTACCAATGCACCCTCTGCTGGATACTCTCAGAATCAAAAACACCGGACACACACACACACATACACAAACACCTTTACCAATGCACCCTCTGCTGTATACCCTCAGAATCACACACACACTCACACACACACACACACACACTGCTTTACCAAAGCAGCCTCTGCTGCATACTCTCAGTATCAC
>NC_054491.1:48473628-48481128 GCF_017639515.1 Carcharodon carcharias | reverse complement strand
ACCCTGTGCTGGATACACTCAGAATCACACACACACACACACACCCACACACACACACACCCTTACCAATGCTCCCTCTGCTGCATACTCTCAGAATCACACACATACTCATACACACACACACAGACACACATTTACCAATGCACCCTCTGCTGGATTCTCACAGAATCACACACACACAGACACACACACACTTTTACCAATGAACACTCTGCTGCATACGCTAAGAATGACACACATACTCATACACTAACACACACACACACCTCTACCAATGCACCCTCTGCTGGATACTCACAGAATCACCCACACACACACACACACACACACCTTTACCAAAGCAACCTCTGCTGGATAGTCTCAGAATCACACACAAACACACAGAAACACACACGCACACATGCACACATCTTTACCAATTCACCCTCTGCTGATACTCTCAGAATCACACACACACACACATACTCACACAAACCTTTACCAATACACCCTCTGCTGGATACTCTCACAATCACACACACACACACACACACACACACACACACACAACCTTTTACCAATGCACCGTCTGCTGGATACTCTCAGAATCACACACACACACACGCACACACATACACACACACACACAATCACCTTTACCAATACACCCTCTGCTGCATTCTCTCAGAATCACACACACACACACACACACACACAAACCTTTTCAAATGCACAGTCTGCTGGATACTCTCAGAATCACACACACACACAAACACACACACACACACCTTTACTACCGCACCTCCTGCTGGATACACTAAGAATCACACACAGTCACACACAAACGCGCACGCACACACACACACACACACCCTTACCAATGCTTCCTCTGCTGCAATCTCTCAGAATCACACACATACTCATACTCAGACACATAGACACAGCTTTAACAATGCACCCTCTGTTGGATTCTCGCAGAATCACACACACACACACACACACACACACACACACACACACACCTTTACCAATGCACCCTCTGCTGGATACTCTCAGAATCACACACACACACACACATACTCACACAAACCTTTACCAATACACCTTCTGCTGGATACTCTCAGAATCACACACACACACACACACACACACACACACGCACACACACCTTTACCAATGCACCCTCTGCTGGATTCTCTCAGAATCACACACACACGCACACCTTTTCCAATGCACACTCTGCTGGATACTCTCAGAATTACACACACACACAAACACACACACACACACCTTTACCAATGCACTCCTGCTGGATACACTAAGAATCACACACACTCACACACAAACGCACACACACAAACACACACACACACCCTTACCAATGCTCCCTCTTCTGCAATCTCTCAGAATCACACACATACTCGTACACACACACACAGACACACCTTTACCAATGCACCCTCTGCTGGATTCTAACAGAATCACACACACACACACACACACACCGTTACCAATGAACCCTCTGCTGCATACTCTCAGAATCGCACACATAATCATACAATAACACGCAGCCACACCTCTACCAGTGCACCCTCTGCTGGATACTCACAGAATCACACACACACACACACACACACACACACACACACCCTTTTACCAATGCACCGTCTGCTGGATACTCTCAGAATCACACACACACACAGACCCGCACCCACCTTTACCCATGCACCCACTGCTGGATACTCACAGAATCACACACACACACACACACACACACACCCTTTTACCAATGCGCCGTCTGCTGGATACTCTCAGAATCACACACACACACAGACCCGCACCTACCTTTACCCATGCACCCACTGCTGGATACTCGCAGAAACACACACACACACACACACACACACACACACACCTTTACCAATGAACCCTCTGCTGCATACTCTCAAAATCGCACACATACTCATACAATAACACACAGACACACCTCTACCAATGCACCCTCTGCTGGATACTCACAGAATCACACACACACACACACACACACACACACACACACACACACACCTTTACCAATGCACCCTCTGCTGGATACTCTCAGAATCACACACACACACACACACATACTCACACAAACCTTTACCAATACACCTTCTGCTGGATACTCTCAGAATCACACACACACACACACACACACACGCACACACACCTTTACCAATGCACCCTCTGCTGGATTCTCTCAGAATCACACACACACGCACACCTTTTCCAATGCACACTCTGCTGGATACTCTCAGAATTACACACACACACAAACACACACACACACACCTTTACCAATGCACCTCCTGCTGGATACACTAAGAATCACACACACTCACACACAAACGCACACACACAAACACACACACACACCCTTACCAATGCTCCCTCTGCTGCATACTCTCAGAATCACACACATACTCATACACACACACAGACACACCTTTACCAATGCACCCTCTGCTGGATTCTCACAGAATCACACACACACAGACACACACACACTTTTACCAATGAACACTCTGCTGCATACGCTAAGAATGACACACATACTCATACACTAACACACACACACACCTCTACCAATGCACCCTCTGCTGGATACTCACAGAATCACCCACACACACACACACACACACACCTTTACCAAAGCAACCTCTGCTGGATAGTCTCAGAATCACACACAAACACACAGAAACACACACGCACACATGCACACATCTTTACCAATTCACCCTCTGCTGATACTCTCAGAATCACACACACACACATACTCACACAAACCTTTACCAATACACCCTCTGCTGGATACTCTCACAATCACACACACACACACACACACACACACACACACAACCTTTTACCAATGCACCGTCTGCTGGATACTCTCAGAATCACACACACACACACGCACACACATACACACACACACACAATCACCTTTACCAATACACCCTCTGCTGCATTCTCTCAGAATCACACACACACACACACACACACACAAACCTTTTCAAATGCACAGTCTGCTGGATACTCTCAGAATCACACACACACACAAACACACACACACACACCTTTACTACCGCACCTCCTGCTGGATACACTAAGAATCACACACAGTCACACACAAACGCGCACGCACACACACACACACACACCCTTACCAATGCTTCCTCTGCTGCAATCTCTCAGAATCACACACATACTCATACTCAGACACATAGACACAGCTTTAACAATGCACCGTCTGCTGGATTCTCACAGAATCACACACACACACACACACACACACACACACACACACACACACCTTTACCAATGCACCCTCTGCTGGATACTCTCAGAATCACACACACACACACACATACTCACACAAACCTTTACCAATACACCTTCTGCTGGATACTCTCAGAATCACACACACACACACACACACACACACACACGCACACACACCTTTACCAATGCACCCTCTGCTGGATTCTCTCAGAATCACACACACACGCACACCTTTTCCAATGCACACTCTGCTGGATACTCTCAGAATTACACACACACACAAACACACACACACACACCTTTACCAATGCACTCCTGCTGGATACACTAAGAATCACACACACTCACACACAAACTCACACACACAAACACACACACACACCCTTACCAATGCTCCCTCTTCTGCAATCTCTCAGAATCACACACATACTCGTACACACACACACAGACACACCTTTACCAATGCACCCTCTGCTGGATTCTAACAGAATCACACACACACACACACACACACCGTTACCAATGAACCCTCTGCTGCATACTCTCAGAATCGCACACATAATCATACAATAACACGCAGCCACACCTCTACCAGTGCACCCTCTGCTGGATACTCACAGAATCACACACACACACACACACACACACACACACACACCCTTTTACCAATGCACCGTCTGCTGGATACTCTCAGAATCACACACACACACAGACCCGCACCCACCTTTACCCATGCACCCACTGCTGGATACTCACAGAATCACACACACACACACACACACACACACCCTTTTACCAATGCGCCGTCTGCTGGATACTCTCAGAATCACACACACACACAGACCCGCACCTACCTTTACCCATGCACCCACTGCTGGATACTCGCAGAAACACACACACACACACACACACACACACACACACCTTTACCAATGAACCCTCTGCTGCATACTCTCAAAATCGCACACATACTCATACAATAACACACAGACACACCTCTACCAATGCACCCTCTGCTGGATACTCACAGAATCACACACACACACACACACACACACACACACACACACACACACACCTTTACCAATGCACCCTCTGCTGGATACTCTCAGAATCACACACACACACACATACTCACACAAACCTTTACCAATACACCTTCTGCTGGATACTCTCAGAATCACACACACACACACACACACACACGCACACACACCTTTACCAATGCACCCTCTGCTGGATTCTCTCAGAATCACACACACACGCACACCTTTTCCAATGCACACTCTGCTGGATACTCTCAGAATTACACACACACACAAACACACACACACACACCTTTACCAATGCACCTCCTGCTGGATACACTAAGAATCACACACACTCACACACAAACGCACACACACAAACACACACACACACCCTTACCAATGCTCCCTCTTCTGCAATCTCTCAGAATCACACACATACTCGTACACACACACAGACACACATTTACCAATGCACCCTCTGCTGGATTCTCACAGAATCACACACACACAGACACACACACACTTTTACCAATGAACCCTCTGCTGCATACGCTAAGAATGACACACATACTCATACACTAACACACACACACACCTCTACCAATGCACCCTCTGCTGGATACTCACAGAATCACCCACACACACACACACACACACACCTTTACCAAAGCAACCTCTGCTGGATAGTCTCAGAATCACACACAAACACACAGAAACACACACGCACACATGCACACATCTTTACCAATTCACCCTCTGCTGATACTCACAGAATCACACACACACACACATACTCACACAAACCTTTACCAATACACCCTCTGCTGGATACTCTCACAATCACACACACACACACACACACACACACACACACACAACCTTTTACCAATGCACCGTCTGCTGGATACTCTCAGAATCACACACACACACACGCACACACATACACACACACACACAATCACCTTTACCAATACACCCTCTGCTGCATTCTCTCAGAATCACACACACACACACACACACACACACACCTTTTCAAATGCACAGTCTGCTGGATGCTCTCAGAATCACACACACACACAAACACACACACACACACCTTTACTACCGCACCTCCTGCTGGATACACTAAGAATCACACACAGTCACACACAAACGCGCACGCACACACACACACACACACCCTTACCAATGCTTCCTCTGCTGCAATCTCGCAGAATCACACACATACTCATAAACACACATAGACAAAGCTTTAACAATGCACCGTCTGCTGGATTCTCACAGAATCACACACACACACACACACACACACACACACACCTTTACCAATGAACCCTCTGCTGCATACTCTCAAAATCGCACACATACTCATACAATAACACACAGACACACCTCTACCAATGCACCCTCTGCTGGATACTCACAGAATCACACACACACACACACACACACACACACACACACACACACACACACACCTTTACCAATGCACCCTCTGCTGGATACTCTCAGAATCACACACACACACACACATACTCACACAAACCTTTACCAATACACCTTCTGCTGGATACTCTCAGAATCACACACACACACACACACACACACACGCACACACACCTTTACCAATGCACCCTCTGCTGGATTCTCTCAGAATCACACACACACGCACACCTTTTCCAATGCACACTCTGCTGGATACTCTCAGAATTACACACACACACAAACACACACACACACACCTTTACCAATGCACCTCCTGCTGGATACACTAAGAATCACACACACTCACACACAAACGCACACACACAAACACACACACACACCCTTACCAATGCTCCCTCTTCTGCAATCTCTCAGAATCACACACATACTCGTACACACACACAGACACACCTTTACCAATGCACCCTCTGCTGGATTCTAACAAAATCACACACACACACACACACACACACACCTTTACCAATGAACCCTCTGCTGCATACTCTCAGAATCGCACACATAATAATGCAATAACACGCAGCCACACCTCTACCAGTGCACCCTCTGCTGGATACTCACAGAATCACACACACACACACACACACACACACCCTTTTACCAATGCACCGTCTGCTGGATACTCTCAGAACCACACACACACACAGACCCGCACCCACCTTTACCCATGCACCCACTGCTGGATACTCTCAGAAACACACACACACACACACACACACACACACACACACACACACACCTTTACCAATGCACCCTCTGCTGGATACTCTCAGAATCAAAAACACCGGACACACACACACACATACACAAACACCTTTACCAATGCACCCTCTGCTGTATACCCTCAGAATCACACACACACTCACACACACACACACATCTTTACCAATGCACCTCCTGCTGGATACACTCAGAATCACACACACTCACACACGCACACACACACTGCTTTACCAAAGCAGCCTCTGCTGCATACTCTCAGAATCACACACATACTCGTACACACACACAGCCACTCCTTTACCATTGCACCCTCTGCTGTATTCTCACAGAATTACACACACACACAGACACACCTTTACCAATTCACCCTCTGCTGGATACTCACAGAATCAGACACACGCACACACACACACACACACACACAAACAAACGCCAACACCTTTACCAATGCACTCTCTGCTGGATACACTCAGAATCACACACACAAACACACACACACACACACAAACACACACAACTTTACCAATGCGCCCTCGGCTGGATACTATCAGAAACACACACACACACATACACACACACACACACACACACACACACACACACACACACACACACACACCTTTACCAATGCACCCTCTGCTGGATACTCTCAGAATCACACACACCCACACACACACACATACCTTTACCAATGCACCCTCTGCTGGATACTCTCAGAATCACGCACAAACACACACACACACACTCACACACACCTTTACCAATTCACCCCCTGGCCAGTGGATACTCCCAGAATCACACACACACTCATACACACGCACACACATAGACTCACCTTTACCAATGCACCATCTGCTGGATTCTCACAGAATCACACACACACACACATACACACAAACACACACACACCGTTATGAATGCATCCTCTGCTGCGTAGTCTCAG
>NC_054491.1:48466128-48468628 GCF_017639515.1 Carcharodon carcharias | reverse complement strand
ACAGAATCACACACACACACACACACTCACACACATACACACCTTTACCAATGCACCCTCTGCTGGATACTCTCAGAATCACACACACACAAACACAAACACACACACTCACATGCACATATCTTTACCAATACACCCTCTGCTGGATACTTGCAGAATCACACGCACCCACATACACACACACACACACACACACATTTACCAATGCACCCTCTGCTGGATACTCTCAGAATCATACACACACACACACATACTCACACAAACCTTTACCAATACGACCCTCTGCTGGATACTCTCAGAATCACACACACACACACACACACACACACACACACACACACACACACACACCCTTTTACCAATGCACCATCTGCTGGATACTCTCAGAATCACACACACACACAGACCCGCACCCACCTTTACCCATGCAAAAACTGCTGGATACTCTCAGAAACACACACACACACACACACGCACACACACACACACACACACACACACCTTTACCAATGCACCCTCTGCTGGATACTCTCAGAATCAAAAACACAGCACACACACACACACACATACTCACACAAACCTTTACCAATGCACCGTCTGCTGTATACACTCAGAATCACACACACACACGCACGCACACACACACACACCCCTTTACCAATGCACCCTCTGCTTGTTAGTCTCAGAATCACACACACATGCACACACACAAAAACACACACACCTTTACCAATGCACCCTCTGCTGGCTACACTCAAAAACACACACACACACACACACACACACACACACACACACACACACACACCTTTACCAATGCACCCTCTGCTGGACACTCTCAGAACCACACACACACACAAACACACCCACACACACTCCTTTACCAATAAACCCTCTGCTGGATACTCTCAGAATCACACACACACTCACACACACACAAACATCTTTACCAATGCACCTCCTGCTGGATACACTCAGAATCACACACACTCACACACGCACACACACACTGCTTTACCAAAGCAGCCTCTGCTGCATACTCTCAGAATCACACACATACTCGTACACTCACACAGCCACACCTTTACCATTGCACCCTATGCTGTATTCTCACAGAATTACACACACACACAGACACACCTTTACCAATTCACCCTCTGCTGGATACTCACAGAATCAGACACACGCACACACACACACACACACACACACACAAACAAACGCCAACACCTTTACCAATGCACTCTCTGCTGGATACACTCAGAATCACACACACACACACACACACACACACACACACACACACACCTTTACCAATGCGCCCTCGGCTGGATACTATCAGAAACACACACACACACATACACACACACACACACACACACACACACACCTTTACCAATGCACCCTCTGCTGGATACTCTCAGAATCACACACACCCACACACACACACATACCTTTTCCAATGCACCCTCTGCTGGATACTCTCAGAATCACGCACACACACACACACACACACACACTCACACACAACTTTACCAATTCACCCCCTGGCCAGTGGATACTCCCAGAATCACACACACACTCATACACACGCACACACATAGACACACCTTTACCAATGCACCATCTGCTGGATTCTCACAGAATCACACACACACACACATACACACAAACACACACACACCGTTATGAATGCATCCTCTGCTGCGTAGTCTCAGAATCACACACACACACACACACACACACACACACACACACACACACACACATACACAATCCTTTACCAATGCACCCTCTGCTGGATACTCTCAGAATAACACGCACACATACAAACTCACACTTACCTTTACCAATGTACCCTGTGCTGGATACACTCAGAATCACACACACACACACACACACATACACACACACACACACACAGACACACACGTTTACCAATGCACCCTCTGCTGGATACTCTCAGAATCACACACACACACACACACACACAAACACACACACATCTTTACTAATGCACCCTCTGCTGGATACTCTCAAAAACACACACACACAAACACACACACACACACACGCACACACACCTTTACCAAATGCACCATATGCTGGACACTCTCAGAAACAGACACACACACAAGCACATCTTTACCAATGCACCCTCTGCTGGATAATCCCAGAATCACACACACACGCACCCTTACCAATGCACCCTCTGCTGGATAAACTCAGAATCAAATGCACAGGACACACACACACAAACACATACAGATACACAAACACCTTTACCAATGCACCCTCGGCTGGATACACTCATAATCACACACACACACACACACACACACACACACACACACACACACACACACACACACACCTTTGCCAATGCACCCTCTGCTGGATCGTCTCAGAATCACACACACATACACACACACACACACACACACACACACACACACACACACACACACCTTTGCCAATGCACCCTCTGCTGGATAGTCTC